>NW_027362641.1:1200000-1500000 GCF_042186555.1 Aquarana catesbeiana | reverse complement strand
GTACTGTGTACTCTGCACAGCGTGCACCTAAAGCTACCTGAAGAAAATTGGTGGTGCTCTTCTGATCCTATTAGTACCACAGGCAGGCAGCTGCAGTATTTACAGTTAGTGTACTGCATCCTCTGCACAGTGTGCACCTAAAGCTACCTGAAGACAATTGCTGGTGTTCTCATACTAATAATACTACAGGCAGGCAGTTGATTCTGCTAGCTGCAGTATCAGTATATATATACTATAGATATATATATATATATATATATATACATCCCAGCTTTGTGCAGCTACATCTCACTGCAGGCCATTAGTATGTCTGGAAGGCCAACAAGGAGAGGCAGACAGTCACAAGCCAATAAAAGAGGGCAAGCAGGCTCTGTGTCTAGAGGGAACAGTGCTGGTCGTGGGACACGCTTGTCCTTTTTTTCAGCAGCTGGCCGTGTTGAGCCGCAACATGCGGAAGACTTGATAGAGTGGATGACCAAGCCGTCCTCATTCTCCTTATCCTCTCTCACCCAGGCTCAGGGTACTTGGTCTGGCAAAGCAGCTGCCAACACGGCCTCTTCCCTCGGCTTAATGGCATCAGTCACTCCTTCCCTAGCTCCACCATGTCCTCCTGAGGAGTCCCCCGAACTGTTTGACCACAGTGTTGGGTAGATGCTCCAGGAGGATGCCCAGCATTTTGAAGGCTCCGATGATGGTACCCAGCTAGAGGAAAGCAGTAACGTGAGCCCAGAGAGAGGAGGTGCCCAAGAAGGACAGCAATCTGGCAATCATGTTCCCCCAGCTGCAGCATACTGCCAGCTTTGCTCCAATGATGAGGAGGGAGGGGATGATGAGGTCACTGACTACATGTGGTTGCCTGATAGGAGAGAGGAGGTGGAGGAGAAGGAGGCGGCACAACTCCAACAAGGCAGGATGCCCTCCGGGGGCCAGCTAAAGGGCAGCACACTGACTGCATCACACTGCAGAGCTCTGCATGTGCAGGGCACTGCTATCTCTGCGCGTTATTCCAAAAGTTCTTTGGTGTGGGCCTGTTTTGAGATGAGTGCATCAGATCCCAGCACTGCTATTTGCAACATATGTCTCAAGCGTATCTCACGTGTCCAAAACATCACCCGCTTGGGCACCACATGCTTGACCAGACATATGTCGACCTGCCATGCAGTTCGTTGGCAAGTGTACCTAAAAAACCCACACCAAAGAACAACGCAGACCTCTCCTTGCTCCTCATCAGCTGGGATCTCCAACCTCATTTTACCTTCAGTCCTCTCTGAAACCTGCACTGAGAGGTGTAGAATTAGGTGTGTCAAAGCCAAGTACTTGCGGGCAATCTGCTATCAGTACACCGACGTCAGATTGTACCAGGCAAATTTTCCTGCCCCAGCTGCTGCACCGCCAAAAGAAGTTCACTCCCAGCCATCCACATGCCCAGCAGTTGAATAAATTGCTAGCACTTCTGCTGCCTTTTCAGTTGGTAGACTCTGCCCCCTTCCGTGAGTTTGTGGAATGTGCGGTTCCTTAGTGGCAGGTTCCCAAACGCCACTTTTTCTCACGAAAGGTGATTCCGGCTCTCTACCGGCATGTGGAAGGCAATGTCTTGGCCTCGCTGGACAGGGCGGATAGCGGTAAGGTGCATATTACTGCTGACTCATGATCCAGCAGGCACGGACAAGGACGTTACCTATCTTTCACTGTGCACTGGGTGACTCTTCTGGCAGCTGGGAAGGATAAAGGACAGGGTGCGGTAGTATTGGAGGTTGTTCTGCCACCATGCCTACAAAATTCTACTAGTGGTGATTCTGCCACACCTCTCTCCTCCACCTCCTCCTCTTCTTCTTCCTCCATGGCCTCTTCCTGTGCTGATTTGTCCTTGGAACCAGCGGTGCTCCGTAGGCGCTCAAGGGGCTATGCAAGCACGCAGGCAAAAAGATGCCATGCGGTGCTTGAGTTGGTCTGCTTAGGGGACAGGAGCCACACTGGGGCAGAAATTCTGTGAGCTCTGCAGGGGCAGGCTCAGAGGTGGTTGATGCCATGCCAGCTTCAGCCAAGAATGGTTGTATGCGACAATGGCACCAACCTTCTCTCCGCCCTCCGACAGGGACACTTGACCCATGTCCCATGTTTGGCACACGTCCTAAATTTGGTGGTGCTTCTTGAGCAGGTACCCAGGCTTACAGGATCTCCTGAGGCAGGCCAGAAATGTCTGGTCATTTCTGCCGGTCATACAATGCCTATGCTTGGCTGGCTGACATTCAAAGCGAATGCAATCTGCCCACCAACCGCCTCATTTGTGACATGCCCACCAGGTGGAACTCAACATTGGCAATGCTGCAGCGGCTGCACTCACAGCAGAGGGCTATCAATGTGAGTATGGCACCAGGACAGGGTCAGGGAAGCTTGGCTTCTTTTCACCACACCAGTGGCTACTTTTCAAGGATGCATGCACTGTCCTGTTATGATTTGAGGAGGCCACTAGGATGGTGAGCAGCGACAATGCAGGAATCAGTGATACTGTCCCTCTTGTCTTCCTGTTGGAGCACATGCTTCGTGGAATAATGGACAGGGCACTTGAGGCAGAACAGTGGGAGGAAGAGGAGGACTTCCTTACCTCTCAAGGCCCCCTTTATCCAGATAGTATTTCTGTGGGCCCGCTAAACAGACAGGAAGAATAGGAGCAGGATTGTGTCAGCATGGACGTGGAGGATAACGATCAGCAGCAGTCTTCAAGGAATGGTTTTCAGTCCCCAGAAACCTTAGAAGGTGTACGTGGCTGGGAGGAGGTTGTTATAAATCATGTGATCCTTAGTGACCCAAAGGACTCAGAATCGAATGCCTCTGCAAACTTATGCTGCATGGCCTCCCTGATTCTGCAAAGCCTTCGAGAGGACCCTTGTGGTATCAAGGAGAGGGATCATTACTGGCTGGCAACCCTTCTTTATCCACATTACAAGGGTAATTGCAGAACTCATCCTGCCTTTGCAGAGGGAGCAGAGGATGAAACATCTTTAGGAGGTCTTGAAGAAAGGTTTGTGCAATGTGTTTCCAGACCCTGGGAGGTTAAAATTTCCTGGTGCTGGAGGTGTGGGTGATAATCATCACCCACTCAGAGTTGGACTGGGATGAGAGACGTGAGGACATAACATCTGTCACGGAGGGAGGGGCCTGAGTGTGCCGGCCGGTGCACGGACGAGTGCGAATCTGCGTGAGAGCCTGGCGGACCCGAAGGAGGGGAGGAGAGGAGTCCGCAGATGACATCCACCAAGCCCATCCAGGAACAAGGCGCTGCTGTGAGGCGCTCTCCGCAGGTCATCCTGTTAACGTGGGTGAGGCTGACAGGGGGTGCTGAGCAGGTTGGTGTGTGTGGGAAAGGGAGCGGAGCGGTCTCCCCTCTCCCCCTCCCCCCTCCGTTTTCCTACCACTCGATCCCGGATGTCTGCAGTCTCTCCGTGATCCATGGAGGTTTAGCAGTGGCGTTTAAATTCTCACCCATCATGGATTTATCAGATTGAGGAGTTGCTGGGAGCCGTTGGAGGTGAAACCACGAGGCAATAGACAGCAGTTTTGACAGCAGTTCTGATGAGCAGAAACGAGAGGTATCCCTTTTGTTATTGCACAGTTTAAGCACATGCTTTGGAAGTTGGAGTTAAAGTCACCCAAGGCTGAGAAACTGTACATGCTTCAAAAAGAAAGAAGTAAGTGTGGGTGTATCATTCACTGTGTGGACTGCCGAGGGTCTATCTATATAAGAAAACCACTGTCAAATAACATACGGAAGGAATCAAACTATAGATAATGAACTGTGGCTGCGAGAGGAAAGTCCTACCTATGTATCCTTTATGAAGATCAAGGTGGTAATTATCTGGAAAGTAGCTTTTCTGAGGATTTGACAAAATATTACTTAGGTCTTATTTATAGAGCGTGATTAAGCTCTCGTGTATTGGAGGAATGACTGCAAAAGTGGGAGATGATTTATGAAAACCATAACTGTATGTGGTAAACAAGGTATACCCCTGGTGTGAGGTTATTAAATCAAAGCGGTCACTTACTTATATTAGTCCTGAAGGAGGTTGGATAGGAGGTGGGGCGTCTCAAGGTATCAGCAACTCCTCCTCTATAGACATTTGACCCAGTGAAGATTTGTTAGAGGTCGATCATAGTGGACTATTTAAAACATCGGTTGAAAAGGGGAGGCCCCTAGCACAGAGCTATCCCTACTGACTTGTGCATTGGTGGGTTTCCTGGGGGTCCCCCTTCTTCTCCTTTTTTTTTTCTTTCCCTCTATCTACTCCTGGACCCTCTGATCCTCATTCCCATAGCCCTTCTCCTTCTAAGCTGGGAGAGGGAACTGAATGAACTAAAACTGGGGAGTAAGATAGGAGGGACTAAAAAGAGAGGCACTATGAGTAAGGCTTCAACGAAATCAAGGGGGGGTCCCTCTAGATCTCTGAAAGAGAAATTACCAGCAACTACAATTAAACATTATATGGCTCAAGGAGCCCGAAGACCACAGGAATGGAAAAACAAGGGTCAGCTAAAGCTGATAAGAAAAGGGGAGCAGAGAAGACGATAGGAGATGTATCAGACCAATCTAGGGACGATTTAAAAACAGAAAGTGAACTGGAGATAACTAGACTGGAGGAACGGAGAGAAGAGGCTCAAATCCCCACTAAAGCAGAGATAATGGCAATGTTCCTCAGACTAGAAAATTAAATCAAGGAGGATATAAGCCTGCTGAGAGCTGACCTGGGAAATTTATTGGGGAGAGTAGAGATGGAGGAAAAGAAAACAGATCATCAAGCCCAGGAGTTGGGTATCTTACAAGAGCAAGTCAAAACAATCCAACATAACCAGAGGTTGATCCTCTATAAATTAGAAGACCAAGAAAACCACAATAGGAGACAGAACATGAGAATCCGATCAGTCCCGGAAACTAGAGGGGAAGACCTGAGAAAAAGTACAATCCTAGGCCCTATGCTAGACAGAGGAGTAGAGGACTTTCCAAAAATAGAGAGGGTACACCGGGTCGGAAAACTTAACAACACAGAGGGGCCCAGGCCAAGAGACATAATAGTTAGATTCAGGTTTTATGAAGATAAGGCAGAAATCTGGAGAAAAATGAGAGGCAAAGCTCCCTTGAGATATGACGGAATAGAACTTCAAGTTTTCCCTGATTTAGCACCTGCAACCCTGGCAAGAACGTGACTATTAAAACCAGTTTTGGAGCAGATGCGGACAAAAAACATTAAGTATCACTGGGGTTTCCCGGCTTGCCTACTGGGCTTTAAAGAAGGTCGTTCAGCCAGATTAAGATTTCCGGAAGAGCTGGAGTACTTTTGTAACAAGCTAGATTTACAGACGTAAGAGTTGTCAGGCTGGACAGAAGATAAAGGGGAAATTCATTAGGAGAAGAGGGTTAGATGGGAGAACGAGAAAAATTGATCCTTTTATTGGGGTTGGGGTGGTGTTTTTTTTGTTCGGGGGTGGGTGTGGGTGGGGGGCGACTTTGAGGTGGGTTGAGTCAGGCAGAACTGGGTTTGGCGCTCGTCCGGTGGCTGGTTTCCCGATCCTTCCCTCCCCATCTTAGGCTGGGGGGGATGGGGGGCACATTCAGAGCCTCACCTCGGTACTAAGAGATTGGCTGAGGGTTACAGAAATCTGAAGCCCTTGACTGTCTAGCGGCCATGGTGGGGCCTGAGTGTGGGAGGGTTGTGGGTGGGGGGGTGGAGAGGGGGGGGATGGTTGGAGGGGGGGGTGGGGAGAGGAGGGGGGGATGGGGAGAGGAGGGTGGGCGGGGGGGGCACCTCTGGTATTTTGCAAATAAGAGTGTCTAGTCTCCGAGATAGTTAAGTAAAGTGTTCTTAGCACAGGATAATAGGATAGAAGAAATGACTACAATAAACTTTTATGACCTATAACGTTAGAGGTTTAAATACTCCCACCAAGAGACATAAGATCCTAAAAGAATTAAAACGATATGGGGCAGTGGTGGTCTTTTTACAAGAGACCCATCTATCCCATGAATCTAATGTGAAATTGCACCCCGTAATTTCCCAACATGGTATTACGGAGACACAATCACAAAGAGAGCTAGATGTGTCTCAATAGGGTTTGTAAAAGGACTCCGATTTTCCTTGGAGGACAGGCTGACAGACCCGGAAGGGAGATTTCCTCCCTAAAAGGGAAATTAGGTGAAATGGAGTGTACGCTGGCAAATATCTATGCCCCGAATAGGAATACGATTAAGCATATAAAGGCTATCTTGGGGAAGCTGATGGAAGTTAAGAGTGGATACGTGATCCTGATGGGCGATATGAACTTCTGCATGGACCCAGGCCTGGATAGTATGTCCAGGGTACAGGGGACAAATAACGTACAATTAAAAAAGATAAAACAAAACTTGTATATGTGTCAACTGGTAGATATTTGGAGGATCCTTCATCCTAAAAGACAAGACTATACGTTTTACTCCCCTGTACACGGGACCTACTCCAGGATAGATTACATCTTGGTCGAGCATAGAATGATCGAGTGGGTGATAGACTTGGAAGTACAAATCTCAACACTATCTGATCACTCCCCGGTAATAATGAAGATGGTAGTACCTGGTAATCAAAGTCATTTACACGCTTGGCGCCTGAATGAAGATCTTATCCGGGACGAGGCGACCTCAGCAATTGTGAGAAAGGAACAAGAACAATACTTTGAAACAAACGATACAGGGGAGCTTTCGGGGTCCACTCTGTGGGAGGCGCACAAGGCCTACATAAGGGGGATTTTGATAGAAGTAGGTTCAAGTAGAAAAAAAGAGAGAACAGAGAAAATTAAAAAATTAACGGAATAGATTTTTAGAGCCGAGCAAGAACACAAGAAAAACCAGGGCACTCAGACAGAATTATACCAAAACTTAGTAATAAAAAGGGACGAACTGAAGGATCTAATGGAACATGAAACAAAAAAAAAAAACATTTAATAGAATAGCTAAAGAAAGATATCTGTGGGGGAACAAGGCTAGCAATCATCTGGCTAAAATGTTGCAAAAGAAAAAAGCTATAAATTACATAGAAAAAATCCAAACGAAAGGAGGAGAAATGGTCCACTCGACCAAGGGTATAGCGGATACATTCAAAAATTACTATCAGGACTTGTATTCAGTAGATTCTGATAGGGGTCACCCAGGTGACAAAAGAGGCAAAATAAACTATTTTCTCAATAAGGCTGGACTATCTAAAATTCCAGAGAGCTTGAGAGAGACATTAGGACCCCAATAACAGAGGAGGAAATAAACAAAGCCCTATCTGATTCAGCTCAGGGGAAAAGTCCTAGCCCAGACAGGTTTACAACGTACTATTACAAAAAATACAAGGATATTCTTACCCCAAGGTTGTGTCAATACATGAATGGCCTGGGGACAGACTATGAAATGGGCGGTGAGGCGCTGTCTGCCATTATTACAGTAATCTTGAAGGAGGGGAAAGACGGGACGATATGTTCCAGCTACAGGCCAATTTCGCTGCTAAATGCAGATACTAAATTGTACGCTAAAGTACTGGCAAGTAGGATGAAAGGAGTAATGAATCTTCTGGTGCGCCCGGATCAGGTGGGTTTTACTCCCAGAAGGGAGGGAAGGGATAACGGGGTGAGAACGTTGCTCCTCCTCCAGAGGATAAAAGCACTCCCACCGCCGCATCACACCCACCGCCGCAGCACACCCACCGCGGCCCGGGCCTAGCCCGTCGGCCATCTTGGTCCGCCCACTCGGCTGCTATTACCACCTCCACCCAGAGCCCATTCCTGGACCCCCCAGCATTAGTACTAGGACCTACCACTATCCACCACAGGACCTTGCCACCTCCAGGGCGTGAGCATCAGGACAGCCCACGGCTCGGACCCAGCCCATCAGCTATCTTGGTCCACCCAGTGCGGCCGCAACCACCACCTCCACCCGGAGCTCATCCTGTACCCCTCCAGCAGGTTAGTAGCGGGACCGCCCCCCCAGGCCTGCACCGTCCCACCTCCAGGCAGGACCACCATCCCTCCTACCCCCCCACAGCCTACCCCCTGGGGCACCACCGCAGCCGCTGTCCAATCACTCCACTCTCTAGCTGTTAGACTCGGGGGACAGACCACGGCTGCGGCCTAGCTCCAGTCACCTAGCACCCACACCTGTCCAGCGGGCCCCCGTGCCCCTACACCTGGAACACCCCCTCCTCTACACTGGACCTCACTGCGTGGGCACAGGTTACCACCGGAGACTCTGGACCAGACCAGCGTCCATCTTAGATCCGCCTAAACCCAGCCGCAGCAACACTCCAACCAGTAAGTAGCGGCCAGACCACCTCTACCCCCCACCCCCACCGTCATCCTCCGGACCATCCTGTACAGGTAAGCCACCGGGGTACCTTAGCAGTTGATCCAGGGTCCTCAAATCCGATTGCCCCTCGGGGGGTCAGGAAGGAATTTTTCCTCTGCTGTAGCAATTGGCCAGCTCAGCTAGGGGTTTTTTCGCCTTCCTCTGGATCAACGGGAGGGTGGTAGGCAGCCCTCCATCACCTCCATCATCCTCCTTCAGCAACTTTCTTGCTTCACCATGTGCAATTTCAAGTACACAGCAGACGCCCTCCACAGGCTAAGAAACATCGGTTCAACTCTACCAGCCACTCAAAAAAGACTAAAAAAAAAGAAAAATTACTAAGGACCAACCTACAAGCAACCATCAAATACAGGGAGACACCAATCCAACTACAACAACTAGCATGCGCCCTGATTAATACTAGATCTGCAGTCAAGCACAGACTAGAAATCCACGACTTCATCATCGATAGCAACATAGATTGCCTCTTCATTATGGAAAGTTGGCTAACATCCGACTGCAACACCATCCTAACTGAATTGGTGCCGGAGAACTACAGCATCCTAACCGAGCATAGAATAGGAAAAAAGGAGGAGGCCTAGCAGTGATCTTCAAATCGCACCTTGCCTTCACCAAACCAACTTCACAGAACTCAGTGCCTTTTATGGAGATACTCCCCCTGCATCTTCAAACAACACCCCAAAACACTATTCACATATTACTATGCTACATACCACCAGGACCAAAGACCAATCTCCTTACACCACTTACTGAATTCATCTCAATGCACACCCTGAAAACCAAAAACCTTCTGGTACTTGGAGACTTCAACCTTTGGGCAAACTCCACCCAAGACCTTATTGCGACCGCCTGCATCAACCAACTGGAAGAACTAGGTCTTCAACAGCTGATAAATATGCCCATGCACGGTTCAGGACATACTCTAGACCTCATCTTCAAACAGAATATAGACATTGAGAACACACCACTACCATGGACGGACCACCACGCCATCAAATTTAAAATCACCACTAACTCCACCCTCCAAAAACAGAAACATTCAACAACAACACATTGGAACAGATCCCAGAAGAAACTGCATTCTGAACTCTTCAAAACCACATTATCAAACAAAATACAATCACTAAACTTAAACCTCTCAATGGAACAAACACTCAACTCCCTAAATAAGGCATTACTACAAACAGCAGACTCAGTAGCACCAAAACACAGAACACTCATCCGCAAAAAAAACTCGAGATGGTTTAACAGCACCCTCACCCTACTCAAGCAAGAACGCAGAAGAGCTGAAAAAGCATGGAGAAGAAATCCTACCAAGGAAAACCATACAAACTACAAAATACTTACTGTGAAATACCACAAAGCGATCTTCACAGCCAAAAAAGAACATTTCTCGAACACCATCTAAACTGCCTTAAACCGGCCGCGGGAACTTTTCAAAATAGTCGCCCAATCAATGAACCCATGCTGCTTAGAGCCCCCAGCAGACGATACTCAAGAATTCTGCAATGAGTTATCTAATTTCTTAATCGACAAAATTGACATTATTCGGAAATCAATTCAACAGAAAAAAGCAACCAACCTTACCCAACCAAATCAAAAAGATGACATTGACACGAACAGCAGACAACCGCCGGACTTCTTCTTGACCCCAATCACCACTGACACGACTAAAAACATTATGAGAAACCTTCGAGACAGCACATCACCAAATGACATAATTCCCGTAAAACTCCTGAAAGAATTCTCCGACATCCTGGCTCCCACTATAACACACCTCATAAATCAGTCGTTCAAAGAAGGGATTGTGCCAACCACCCTCAAGCAAGGCATCCTCAAACCCCTACTGAAGAAACCCAATCTCAACCCTAAAGACCCTAACCACCGCAGACCGATAACAAGCCTCAACACCGTCTCCAAGATTATGGAGAAAGTGGTAGTACAACAGCTACAACGCCACCTGGACACGCATCAACTTCTGGACACTCTACAATAAGGTTTCCGCACAGGCCATGGCACAGAAACTGCACTTCTAAAAATTTGGGACGATGCCCTCGAAGCAACAGATGACGGAGAATCATGTCTCCTGGTACTATTAGACCTCAGTGCAGCATTTGACACAGTGGACCACAATACTCTACTTGTCCGGCTCACAGAAGTTGCAGGAGCCACAGATTCTAGTCTAAAATGGTTTGCATCCTTCTTAGAGAATCGCTCTCAGACAGTGAAACTAGGAGCATTCACCTCGGAAACCCGGACAATCTCCTGTGGAGTCCCTCAGGGTTCACCCTTGTCGCCAGTGCTATTCAACATCTACATCTGCCCTCTCCTTAAAATCATCAAAAAATCAGACCTCTGGTTCCACTCATACTCTGACGATACCCAAATCTACTTTCGCATCACCGGACAAAAAGACCACCATCAGCAACTAGAGAAATGCCTCACTTTGATAGATGGCTGGATGACCATTAGTTCCCTCAAACTCAACGGGTCAAAAACAGAACTTCTCTACCTACACGCTAACCAAAATCCCAAAACCAAGACTCCACGGACACCTCCCGCCATCTTTGGACAAACCATCTCTCTGAGCACCAAAGCCAAAAGTCTTGAAGTTATCTTTGACTCAGAGACGACAATGGATGCACAAATAGGATCAGTAGTCAGCGGATCTCACCATCTCCTCCACCTGCTATGGAGACTCATCCCCTTCATCCCAGAAGAGGACAAAGCAGCAGTAGTTGGAACAATCATCAATTCCCGTCTCAACTACGCAAACTCACTCTACATTGCGCACCTACAGGCCATTCAAAACGCGGTGGCAAGACTGCTAACAGGAAAAAAACCCTGGGAGTCCATCTCCCCATCCGAGCCTACATTGGCTAACGGTAAAGAATCGGATCACATTCAAGACCCTCTGCCTCACCCACAAATGCATACAAGGTAACGCCCCTCAATACCTCCAAGAGAAAATAAAACACTACACACTGAATCGTAATCTGCGATCATCTAGTCAAAACCTCCTCCTCGTTCCCAAATACCGTTACAAAGCAAGGGGAGAACGAAGATTTGCAGTCCAGGGACCTCGGCTATGGAATTCTCTTCCGACTCACATCCGCATGGCAGAAAACCATCTAGCCTTCAGGAAAAAACTCAAGACTTACCTCTTCTAAGAAGCTGATAACACAAAACACATTATCGCCTTGGAGCCACTACTGGCTATGGTACGAAATAACCCTGACATAAGTGGATTCAAGATCGGATAGGAAGAACATAAACTCGCAGCATTTGCGGATGATATACTATTTTATATATCCAACCCTCGGATCACAATGCCAAATTTATTAAACACTTTAAAACAATATGGGGAAATATCTAATTTTAAAATTAATCTTGCAAAGTCAGAAATCCTTAACATAAATGTAGGTAAGAAGAAGAACAACTGCGGAAAAATGAATTTAGGTTTTCTTGGAAGAAGCAACTGAAATATCTGGGAATTAAGTTAGCGAATACCATGAAGAAAGTATACAAAATAAACTACATACCATTGCTAGACGAAATAAGAACTGAAAGTAATAGAATAATAGGCAGGCCTATATCATGGATAGGTCGAATCAATATTATAAAGATGGTTCTACTACCAAAGATTACCAATAAGTTTCAGATGTTGCCATTGGCCCTTCCCCAATTATACCTCAGAAAGCTAAAATCGATATTAATTAACTCAATATGGAAATACAGAAAACCGAGAGTATCCTTCGCAACTCTAATGCCCCGTACACACGGTCGGATTTTCCGAAGGAAAATGTCCGATCGGAGCGTGTTGTCGGAAATTCCGACCGTGTGTAGGCTCAATCGAACATTTTCCATCGGATTTTCTGACACACAAAGTTGGAGAGCAGGAGATAAAATTTTCCGACAACAAAATCCGTTGTCGGAAATTCCGATCGTGTGTACACAAATCCGACGGACAAAGTGCCACGCATGCTCAGAATAAATAAAGAGATGAAAGTTATTGGCCACTGCCCCGTTTATATTCCCGACGTACATGTTTTACGTCACCGCGTTTAAAACGATCGGATTTTCCGACAACTTTGTGTGACCGTGTGTATGCAAGACAAGTTTGAGCCAACATCCGTCGGAAAAAATCCTAGGATTTTGTTGTCGGAATGTCCGAACAAAGTCCGACCGTGTGTACGCCCTATAAGGCAGGAAAAGAAAAGAGGAGGGTTAGCCGTACCAGACATTCAAAACTATTATAATGCAATCATGATGTCAAGGGTGGTCGAATGGGTCAAGGAAAAAAATGAATAAAGATGGGTCACGATAGGAAAAACACTTAGTAAGGCACAATTGGGAATCATAATATGGAACCCACCACACTTGCACTCACACGGAATTAAAAAGAAAGCAAGCTCTTTTTGCTTCGTTTCCAGCAGGAGACAGGAGACACGGCATTGTTTCTTTTTCCCCATCGTAGCTTCAGGGGTGTTTAACAATGTCCGGAGGTCTGAATGTCCTGCAAATGAAAGACGAAGATGTCCTCAAGTTCCTGGCTGCAGGAACTCACTTGGGTGGCACTAACCTCGACTTTCAAATGGAGCAGTATATCTACAAAAGGAAAAGTGATGGTATTTACATTATAAATCTGAAACGGACATGGGAGAAGCTTCTGTTTGCTGCACGTGCCATCGTAGCAATTGAAAACCCAGCTGATGTTTGTGTGATTTCCTCCAGAAATACTGGCCAGAGGGCTGTTCTGAAATTTGCTTCATCCTGTGGGGCCACCCCAATTGCTGGTCGCTTCACACCTGGTACTTTCACCAATCAGATTCAAGCTGCTTTCCGTGAACCACGCCTGTTAGTTATGACTGACCCACGTGCTGATCATCAACCACTTACTGAGGCATCATATGTCAATATTCCTACTATTGCTCTCTGCAATACAGATTCACCTCTACGTTATGTGGATATTGCCATCCCCTGTAATAACAAGGGTGCCCATTCTGTTGGTCTTATGTGGTGGACGCTTGCTCGTGAATTTCTGCGCATGAGGGGAACAATTTCCCGTGAACATCCATGGGAAGTCATGCCTGATCTCTACTTTTACCGGGATCCTGAGGAGATTGAAAAGGAAGAACAGGCTGCTGCAGAGAAGGCTACCACTAAGGAGGAATACCAGGGTGAATGGTCTGCAAATGTTCCAGAGTTTCCTCAGCCTGAAGTTCCTGACTGGTCAGAAGGAGTACAAGTCCCATCTGTGCCCATTCAGCAATTTCCTGCAGAGCGTCCTGAAATCCCAGCCACAGCAGCAGCGGCAGCAGCAGCAGCTCCCAAACCTGCAGCAGAAGATTGGAGCTCCCAACCAGCTAGCACAGATGACTGGTCTACTGCCCCAACTGCTCAGGCATCAGAATGGGTGGGAACAACTACTGAATGGTCTTAAAAGGGGGAAAAAAAACATTCTGGTGTTACCCATGTTCAAACATCATGGTGGACTTGAAATAAACCTGTTTGAGAAAAAAAAAAAAAAGAAAGCAAAGTAGATATGGGGCTGTTCGGTTGTTATAATTGGTTTGGAATTCAAATGTGTACGCTGCACCCTTTGATAGGGGAAGAAATTGAGGTAGGAAAGGGGATGGTGTGTGATAATAGGTGTTCCTGGTAAGTAGTAATTAGATGAGTCTTACTCAAATGTATGTGCACATTTGGTTAAAAATATTTAGTAAAAAAGCTGAGTATGTGTTCATTGATAAGTGCATTCGGTGTGCATAAGCCCTTGGATTTGAATGTGGGTAAACTGGTGGTCCGTGGACCTGACTCAATATTAAATACAACGTGTTATAACCAACAAACAAAATTTGAATTACTATGATGTGCAAACACTGTGCAATATAAATAAATAAATGATAATGCCTCTAACGTGCAATAAATACCAAATCAATAACCATAGTAAGAGACAAAAATATAAAAATATAAAATTTGTATAAAGTCCTGGTGTGTATAAACAACTACTATGTAACAAGATGAAGTTCTAAAGTGCTCTTGTGCCAGTGAAGGAATCCTTTAGATACTCTGGTGAGCTTTTCGATGAAACAACACTCTGTTGGTGCCTTATTCGTGCTCTTATTATGATTGCACTCACCAGATCCTTCACCCCCTCCTGGGGTCATAAACCTCCACAGTATGTGCCACTGTGTAGCAATGTGGAATAACACCGTCTTTAATGTTGACTATGAGGAGATTCCATTATGAAAGACAGAGAGGGAGCCCCAATAGCGTAATACTGCATAAAATTAGTTTATTGTGCAAACGCATAGAAAGGTACTCACATGAAATAGGGATAATAAAAGCATATATTGCTGACACAAGCCTCTGTGACAGGAAATGATGCAAGGACCTATGCTGACTCCACCCTACGCGTTTCATCACTCTGACGTCATCTGGATCATGCATAGTGCTTGCTACAGTTCCTATTTATAGTGCTTGGCGTTTTGCATAATGTATTGATGATTATGGCCGCCATTTTGCGCGTGATATTGCAGACAGAAGTTCCGTCGGCCATTTTGAATATGATTTGCAGACCGAAGCCCAATGTGTACATGCCCACACCCTTTTATTTATATATATGATCTGGCCAAAACATTGTGATCATTTTAAAATAAATTAGTGCCTTTATTCTAGATGTCTCTTAGTGCTTTTGCCACTTACTTGAGGGTTTATCCTCATAGTTTCCAACGCGGTGCAGTCCTGGTGTCTACAGGCCGAAAAAGGGATCCCGGCAGCCATTTTGTGTATGACACTGCGGACCGAAGACCAACATGAGGAATCCCGGCGGCCATTTTGGGTATGATGCCGCAGGCCGAAGCCCACGGAATAATAATAGTTTAATCCTTATGGGATCCTGGTCGCCATTTTGGATATGACATCGCAGACTGGAGACCATGGAATAATGGTTGCATACGACCTACCAATTTATTATACATTCCGGTAATCGAAATATAAAGTTAGCTGAATTAGATAGTGACTGTCGACCAGGATGAATTTAGCTATCTATTTTTTCATTATTTCATTATATACGTTCAATGCAAATCGCCAATAGTGTAAACTCTATGAAATCTATAGAAAACTATATGATCCTATATATAAAAAAAACGTATACAATTAAAAATGTACCAAATGTACCAAATATCCCAACATTCATATCAGAATGTATTATACAGAACATAATTAAGATAAAGGATGATGCTTGCATCTAGGCATATATAAGTACATTTTATTATTACTGCAGTTCCCTTAGAATGCAAGTGAAACCAAATATTATTTATTAAAAATGTGAAACTTAATGATTCAAATTAATATTAAAACTAATGTTGTTTATTAAAACGTTGGATACATTTTTTTTTATAAAAAGAAGGGGAAGGGGAAGTGAGGGAAAAGTATATGAAGCCTCAAATGGAGTGAGAATATGATTTTCATGTCAAAATGATAATATTAAAAATTAGTTAAGAAACAGTTAAGATCTATGTCTATGTTCATTCCCCTTGGCTGAAGGGTGTCTAATTGGAAGATCCATTTGGTCTCATTTTGGGAGATTTAAATTCTCTTATTCTCCCCTCTCCAATGTCCCTTAATTTTGTCTATACCATAAAAAACCATGCATGTAGGATCCTTGTTATGATAATCTCTAAAATGTCCTGAGACGCTGTGTTTATCGAATCCGTTTTTGATATTGTTAATATGCTCTCAGATTCTTACATGTAATTCTCTTGTTGTTCTGCACACGTATTGTTTGTGGCAAGGACATTCCAATACAAACGTGACGTGGGTTCTGGTACATGTGATAAGTTCTTTTATAGTGTGTTTGGTGCCCTTTGACATAGAGGTAAAATTCGTTTTTTTCTTACTGTTTTTTTTGCCTACTTTACATGGAAGACATTTTCCACATTTTTAAAAACCTTTTAACTGGTTTGAAATTCTAATTTGTTTTGGGGGGTCTAGAGCATTGTGAACTAGTCTGTTTCTGAGGTTTGGTACTCTTCTGTAAATGAAGGAAGGACTTGATGGTATACTGGTTCTCAAAATTTGGTCAGATTGAAGAATCGGCCTATGTTTTTTTATTATTTTTTCTAATGCCTTATGTTGAATATTGAAACCCGTGATGAAAGCCACATCACCTTTCCCCTTTTTGGTTTTCCTTTTCTCCCTTTCTCTCTCTTCTATTAATGAATTTCTGTCCATATGTTTAATACTCTCCTTCAATGCTATTAGTTCCTTTTTCTTGTATCCTTTTTCAACAAACCTTTCTATAATGGTATCTGCTTGGGAATTATAGTCTGCTAGATTGCTACAATTTCTGTACATTCTCATTAATTGGCCTTTCGGTATGTTTCCTATCCATTGATGATGATGGCAGCTGTTGGTCGGTATATACCCATTTCTCTCTGTTGTTTTGAAGAAGGTCCTGGTGTCTATATGTCCATTGTTTTTATAGAGTTGTAGATCTAGGTAATCAATAGTTTGCTGGTCCCAACTCCCAGAGAAGCTAATTCCGTAGATGTTCTGATTGATTTCCTCAAGGAAGGTTTGCAGTTCCATTACCGTACCCCTCCACACAATCATAATGTCATCAATGTATCTTCGATAAAATTTTAAATTAGTTCTCTCTATACTAAAAATCTGTTCTTCTTCCCAGTGATTGAGGAACAAGTTGGCTACAATGGGGGCATATTTTGCCCCCATGGCTACACCCTTCGTTTGGACGAAATAATCTCCCTTGTGCCAAAAATTATTATTATGCATGGCTAATTTTAGGCCTTCCAGAATATATTGGATTTGTTCCTCTTTCATATCTGTTTGGTTATGTAAAGCCCAATCAACACTATTAATTCCATCCTTTTGTATGATATTAGTATATAACAAATTTACATCGATTGTAACTAGAATGTCGGTCTCTTCAATTTCCAGGGTTCTTAAATCATCTAATAACTGTCTGCTATCTCTGAGATAAGATCTTCCTTCCTTGACTAATGGTTGTAAGAAACCATCCAAATATGCACCCAGCCAAGAGAAGAGTGAGTCTATCCCACTTACTATTGGTCTACCTGGTGGGTTGGTTTGGCTTTTGTGAATTTTAGGGACGTAATAAATAACGGGTGTCTTAGCTGCCTCTGGAATTAAGTAAATTGCCTCTTTCTTTGTGAGAATTCCTTTATCTTCACCTTTCCTTACAAACTTTTTTGAGTTTCTTCTGATATTGGACTTTTGGATTGCCCTTCAGTTTTTTATATGTATCTGATTGGTTCAATAGATTGGTCATCTCTCGTTCATAATCTACTTTGTTGAGGATTACCAGTCCTCCTCCTTTGTCAGCTGGTCGTATGATTATAATTTTTTTCTTTTCTATTTCTTTTATGGTCTTCCAAATACTGTTTCTTTTTGATTTAGTTACATCCAGTTTCTTAATGTCCTCCTCCACCATTTTCTTAAAAACTATTAAACTTTCATTTTGTTGTGTCTTAAAAGTGGAGTTGTTCTTTAGGTTAGAATGTCTGTAGATGGAGGCTTTTCTTTTCTTTTTGGGCATAAAATTTCTCAATATTCTCACAAATTTTTGTAGGTCTATATAGGCTTCAAATTTGTCTAAGTCTTTATCTGGGGCATATTTAAGGCCCAGATCCAGGATTTTTAGTTCTTAATCGTTAAAAATCACCTCACTCAGATTAAAAATACCTTTCCCTAATGTTCTCTTCTTCTTTTTCTTGATGCCCCCTCATTTTCCTCTGGCCCGTTTCCTCTTGCCCATCTCTGAGGTCGGTATGTCATTTGTCTGTGTTCTTCTATATCCTGTTCGTTTCCCCTTCTCTCCCTTGTTGTTGTTATTCTTGGGTTCCAACCTTGTTGACCCCCTTGATACATGCGATCGCCCTGATATTGACTTCTTGGTGGATACTTGAAGGGTCTCCATCTTCCCAGTGGTCAGTATGGGACGTATTCCCCCCTTCTTGCTGGTGGTCTCCCTCTGAATTCCTTGGGAAAAAAATCCCTCCTGAATTGGGGTTCTCGATAAGGGGTGTAATCTGGATTGATTTTTAATGGAGAAAATCTGTTCTGATGTCTGGGAATGCTTGGCGTATTTGAAGTGGTATTGGGTAATTGTGTTCCATAGTTGTTATCCCGTCTGTGAGGTCGATGGACAGGACTCCTCTCCTCTCTTCTCTGTGTCGGTGTGGGTTGTTCAACTTGTACTCTTCTTGGTGTTCTTATTTCTTCTATTCTATCATTTTGCCATGCTGATTCTTTTGGTTCTGGAGTGTTTTCCCTTGATTTCTCCATCATGGAGACATTGTTTTCGTTTTCATTATAGGTGTCATCCATCTGCCATTTGTAAACCTGCCGGTTTATATAATCCGGCACATCTCTCTTGAATTTCTTCAGTTTTTTCTGTTGGATTGAGTAAGACTCATCTAATTACTACTCATCAGGAACACCTATTATCACACACCATCCCCTTTCCTACCTCAATTTCTTCCCCTACCAAAGGGAGCAGCGTACACATTTGAATTCCAAACCAATTATAACAACCAAACAGCACCATATCTACTTTGTTTTCTTTCTAATTCACTTACTCCACCTAGTGGTAGTAATCGGTAGAGGCAGCAGTTCCATTAACTATTTCCTACCTCAAGCAGTACTTATACCTTTGTGCGGTGACTTTCCTGCACTCACATGGAATGTTTTAAAAATTTGGGATAAGATGTATAAACACTTTAATGGGAACCACAATTCTCCACTAATTGCGTTAAAAGATAATGAATTTTTTGCACAAGGGGAAAAGATAACTGGGGGAAACTGGATAAGAAAAGACATGATACAGTTAAGAGATATAATTTAAGTTAAGAATTAAAACACAATAACGATTTTTTGCTGATTGATGAGTGGCGGTATCTCCAGTTGTACCACTTTATCAAGAGTCGTCCTCACCCAATTAGATCAGGGGAAGAGTTGACCCTGTTGGAACGGCTATGTACTGCAGATGACATAAAAAATATGATATCTAGGTTTTATAAACTCTTGTTGAGAGTGGAGGAGGTGGAGATCCCGCCATATATTAGAAAATGGGAACAGGAGTTGGGGTCACACAGGGATAATATCACTATAGGAAAAATATTGAATTTGACTCATAGTTCATCGGTTGACACTAAAACTGCTGAAATGAATTATAAATGTTTAACTAGATGGTACTCAACTCCTGACAAAATCAGTAAATACCAAAAGGATAAATCTGCAGATTGCTGGCGAGGCTGTGGGGAGGGGAGGTCAATGGCTCACTTATGGGGGGATTGCCCCAAAATTAAAAGGTTTTGGAAAAAGATTATTTATTACATAAAGGAAATTACTAAAAAAGAAATAGTGGACAACTGTTGCTGAGGCTTCGATTAGTCAGAGGAAGAGTGGTGGAGAAGGTGGCCGGCTGACCGATGTCTTTAGACAATTTTTTAGTCCTCAGTGCCAAGGTCTGATCTTTTCAAGCAACCATCGCCAGCGTCTGCATTACATGGTGCAGAAATATCTAGGGGCAAGAGCAGACTTGGAGACCTTTCCAACAGACCATCCACTGGGTTACTGGGTCTTGAGGATGGACCACTGGCCAGAACTTGCTCAATATGCAATTGAGCTACTGGCCTGTCCTGCATCCAGCGTTCTTTCTGAACGCACATTCAGTACTGCTGGAGGGTTTGTAACGGATCATAGATTGTGCCTGTCCACAGACTCCGTTGATAGGCTCACATTCATAAAAATGAATCAGTCTTGAATCAGCAGCTATCAAGCACCTGATGCTGATGTAACTGATTGATTTTTCTATAGATGTGGGATCCCTTGAAGACTGCCTATGCTGAGTGACTATCCTATTCCTCCTCAATCTTGACGATGCTAGCTTCCAACAATATTTTTGGTTTAGGGCACCACCACCACTGCCTAAGGCCCAATTTTTCTGTCCCTATTTAACAGGGGCATGTAATTACAATTTTTGATCTAATATTTCACAGCAGGGCCCATTCCTGCGCCCAACAAGAGTATCTGTGAGGGGTTGCAGTGTTGTGGCACCACCACCACCACCAAAGGCCCAATTTTTCTGCCCCTGTTTAACAGGGGCATGTAATTACAATTTTTGATCTAATATTTCACAGCAGGGCCCGTTCCTGCGCCCACCAAGAGTAACTATGAGGGCTTACAGTGTTGTGGCACCACCACCAAAGGCCCAATTTTTCTGCCTCTGTTTAACAGGGGCATGTAATTACAATTCTTGATCTAATATTTCAAAGCAGGGCCAGTTCCTGCACCCACCAAGAGTAATTGTGAGGGCTTACAGTGTTGTGGCACCACCACAGGCCCAATTTTTCTGCCCCTGTTTGACAGGGGCATATAATTACAATTTTTGATATAATATTTCACAGCAGGGCCTGTTCCTGCACTCACCAAGAGTAACTGTAAGGGGTTACAGTGTTCTGGCACCACCAATACCTAAGGCCCAATTTTCTGCAGAGTATATAGGGCAGGCCGTATAGTATATATACTTCTGTTCAGAGTATATAGTGCCTGGGGGCCCCCATGCCATTTTTCGTTTTAAATTTGGGTGCGGGGTTCCCCTTAATATCCATAACAGACCCAAAGGGCCTGGTAATGGGCTGGGGGGGGAACCCATGCCATTTTTCTCAACGATTTTCATGTATATTGCCAGGACATGACAATACATTACAGCCACAAGCAGTTTTAATTGACTTTTTTTTCTTTAGAAATTTCATTTTTCTGTGGTATTGTTCTAAGCACGGGAAAACTGCGCCACTTCACAGCATACTATAGACACCCCCCAGGCACGATATTTAAAGGAATATTTTATTTTTATTGTTTCACTTTAAGCATTATTTAAATCACTGCTCCAGAAAAATGGCCGTTTTTAAAACTTTTTTTGCATTGATCCATGTCCCCTGGGGCAGGTCCCGGGTCCCCAAATACTTTTTATGACAATAACTTGCATATAAGCCTTTAAATTTAGCACTTTTTTTTTCACGTTCGTGTCCCATAGACTTTAATGGTGTTCAAACAAACTTTTTGCATGTTCGCATGTTCTGTTGCGAACCGAACCAGTGGATGTTTGGCTCATCTCTAGTGCTTACAAACGAATCTCTAAATAGTTTGGTTATGGGAAACATCAATTATAACTAATAGAGAAATAACCAATATTAAAACATAATAAAAAATAATAATGATAATAATGATTTTAAAAATGCTTTTAAAAATTGAATTAAATAAAGACGCCATAATTACTATTAGGAAAGGCCATCTAGTGGTGAAAGAAGGAACCAACAATGAATGAGTGAATGTGTGAAGAGGGACCATCTGATGGACATATATAAAATAGGTACAATGATGGCTCTCAATATGAAGTGCCGTCTAGTGGCCAAAAGTGAACATACAATTATTAAGTAATGGACAGAGCCATCTAGTGGACATTGTGTTAATAACATTAGGTGATCAATGACACTCTCTAATTAAGTAATGTTCATTAAATTAATATTAGATTATTAATAATAAACATTGAATTATTAAAAATGACCATAACTGGTCCCTGGTGAACTAATATAATAGGTAACCACCACCAAGTGATATTAAAGGTGACTACATACATTAAAGTAATAAATTAATAATCTGTTATGAAACAGTTGAGGTCCAGCTCAACGTTTAACCCTAACGGAGTTAAAGTCTGTAATTCAAATATCAATTTAGTTTCATTTTGGGACATTTGTTTTATCATATTGGCACCTCTCCAATGTCTATTAATAGTATCAATAGCGTAAAATGATAATGCAGCTGGATTGTTATTGTGTACTAACCTAAAATGATTTGACACACTATGTTTAAGAATACTTTGCGTATGTAGCAAAGTCCCGGAGCCCCTTGGGCCTAATGGTGACCTCCAGAGTCAGGGACAGCTGACATCCTTCTGTATATGGTGGGTTGCATGGCATAGTGGCTGTAATGTAAGGTAGATTGATTGGGCGCCAGACACTTCTTGAATGCAAAAGAGATTTTATTTCTCTTAATAGAACTTTGGGAGAGAGGGTTAGGATCAGGACACCCTTAGGTAGTTGCAAGATTAATTGGCAGACTCAGAGACTTCAACAGGAGGACAGGCATGCAGGGAAAGGCTTCCAGTAAGATGTCACATCTGCATGTGCAGGGATGCAGTCTCCTATGGCAACAGTCTTTAACAGTTCCTAACACAAAGCTTAATGGTTCATCTTCCCTTCCACTACAATCACTCCTTATAGTTCTTCAGCCCACTGAGCTCCCAGTCTCTCGCCAGACCCACTGATTCCACTGCCACTGAATTCCTTGAGCTCTTCTAATCTTCACTGTATTATCTTCCTCAAGTGTCACCCCTGCCTCTCTGCTGGATCCTGTCAGGGCTGGGCTCAGCCCTTCCTTCTCTGAGCTGGCCGCTCAGCTGTTGGCTAATTGCCAGCTCCTATCTATCCATATTTACTCAGCTGTTGATGATATCCTGCTCGTCAGTCATGTCTACTTAAGCCCAGAGGATCTCTGCCTTCGCCTTCGTCAACATCACAGAGATTCTCTCCTGCATTCCTGTTAAAAGACTTGCTTGGCTGACATCCCTTCTGGCTCCAGATCCTGCTTGCTGTTTTTCTACGCTCATCTCAGACTCCCTGACATTTGGCTTGTCTGACTATCTGTTCTGGTTTCTGAACTCTGGCTATGTTTTGACTACGTTTGTTCTATTTACTTTTATTATTAAACAAGTGTGATTTAACTGTACTTCTGTCTCAGTCTGATTTCATGGTTTCTGACAGTAAGCGAAGGCCATGAATTCAGACGATATAGTCAATCCACTTGTTGCAAATAATTTTTCCAGATTGGATGAGCAAGATCACCACATGAATCAGTTTGCTATGGCATTACAAACGCTCCTGATTCACACTGCTCACCTGGAATCTCCCACTGTGGCTGCTACAGTACAACCTGTGTTGCAGGCCATCCCTGCTTCTACGCCAGTCTCTGTGCAGGCACCCGCCTTGAGTATTACCTCTATAAGAGGTATGTCTGGTTTCGCTCCGCTTCCCCAGCAATTTGGGGCGATCCAGTTCAATGCAGAGGGTTTCTCAACCAAGTTGAGATATACTTTGAGATGCTGCCCCAGGCGTTTCCCACGGACAAAAGCAAAGTAGGTTTCATGATATCTTTGCTTTTTAGAGAGCCTTGGCCTGGGCAAACCCTCTATGGGAGACACGAAAACCTGTTATCTTGAGTTACCCTGAGTTTGTGGTCTCCTTTAAAAGGGAATTTGACGTTCCCGCACGCTCCGCTTCTGCTGCCTCATGTCCATCAAACAGAGTATGAGAACTGTTGCCGACTTCGCCATTGAATTCTGTACTCTGGCAGCAGAGGTTGCCTAGAACAATGAGGCCCTCGTGGCTGCTTTTTCTCATGGTCTCTCGGATTCCATCAAGGATGAGATATCAGCCCGAGATATACCCACTGAGCTGGAGAAGTTGATCACGTTTGCCATCTTCATTGACTCCAGACTCAGAGAAAGACTCTCTTTTAAGGAGCGATTGCGGAAACCTCCTGTACATTTGCCTCCGAGCTTTGCAGTCCCACCCGTGCCTCCCTCACCTCCCATGCCTCCTGGTGCCGAGTCGGTCAGTGAAGATGAACCTATGCACTTGCGCTTTACGCGTCTCTCTGCAGAAGAGAGAACCTTTAGGAGGAGGCAGAGATTGTGCCTTTATTGTGGCCAGGCAGGTCACTTTTTGAAGCCTTGTCCTACCCATCCAGGGAATGCCCGAACCTTGAGGTCCTGTCACGGACAGGCCTTAGGTCGCATTGTTTCGTCCCCAGTTATCCAGAAGGATAAGCCCCTGGTTTCGTCCGTTAAGATACAGGCTCTAATTGTATCTGGGGCTGCAGGCCTGTTCATTGATGCTGCCTTTGTATTGAAGCACTCAATTCTGCTGCAGCTGAGTGACACTCCACTTGCCATTATGGCTCTTGACGGGAGACCCCTACAGCCTGCCCATGTGATTCATGAGACAGTTCCATCCTCCATGGCCAGAGGGGCTCTTCACTATGAGTAAAACCAGTTCCAAGTTATTTCCTCACCTAAGTTTCCACTGGTTTTCCTTGGTTACAGAGGCACAACCCTTCTTTTGATTGGCTCTGTGCTGAGGTTCTCTCCTGGTCGCCACAATGCAATAAGACATGCTTCCAGAAGGTAGCCAAAGTCCTGTGCACCTCTTCACTCTCCTCCCTGCCGGAGGAGTATCGCGATTTTAGCAATGTCTTTGACAAAGGTCAAGCCGGTAGTTTGCCTTCCACACCGGTCATATGATTGCGCAATTGACCTTCAACCTGGTGCCATACCCCCTCGTGACCGGGTTTACCCTTTGTCGGTCTTGGAGGATAAGGCCATGGAGGAGTATGTTGCAGACGCACTTTCTCGAGGTTTCATCCGCAAGTCCTCGTCCCCTGCTGGTGCTGGTTTCTTCTTTGTGAAGAAGAAGAATAATGAACTAAGACCTTGTGTTGACTTTAGGAGTCTCAATCGTTTCACGATTAAGAATGCCTATCCAATTCTATTGATTACGGAGTTATTTGACCGCCTCAAGGGAGCAACGGTTTTTACAAAGCTTGATTTGAGAGGAGCATACAATCTCGTGAGGATTAAGGAGGGTGACGAGTGGAAAACTAGGTTTAATACCAGAACAGGCCATTTTGAGTACCTCATAATGCCTTTGGGCCTTTGTAATGCCCCGGCAGTTTTCCAGGAATTCATTAACGATGTCCTCCGAGATTTGTTGCAGTTATGTGCGGTGGTTTATCTTAATGATATCCTCATAAGTCCCTGGAGAGCCACTACACAGATGTCTGTCATGTGCTTCAGAAACTAAGAGAGAACAATCTCTATTGTAAATTGGAGAAGTGAGAGTTCCATCGTGAACAGGTTAAATTCCTGGGTTAGGTTATTTCCACTGGTGGTTTTTCGATAGACCCAGAGAAACTTTCCTACAGTGGCCCCCGACCCATGGGTTTACGTCCTCTGCAGCGTTTCCTGGGCTTTGCCAACTATTATCGGAAGTTCATTTGTAACTTCTCATCTCTGGTCAAGCCCCTGACTGATATGACCAGAAAGGACGGTAACCCACAGAGTTGGTCTCCGGATTCCTTTAAGGCCTTTGAGAGTCTCAAGGCTGCCTTTGTTTCTGCTCCTGTGTTGGAACATCCTGATCCTATTTTACCTTTTATCCTTGAGGTTGATGCTTCTGAGACTGGGGTTGGTACCCTTCTGTCTCAACGTCCTACCTTTGAGAGCACTTTGCATCATTGTGGCTACTTTTCCAAGAAATTGTCACCTGCGGAGTGCAATTACAAGATTGGTGACAGAGAGCTGTTGGCGATCATTTTAGCCCTGAAAGAATGGAGACATCTCCTCGAAGGTACCACTGTGCCGGTTCTCATTCTTACTGACCATAAGAATCTCACATTCTTGTCTGAGGCTAAACGTCTCTCTCCCAGAAGGGTGAGATGGGCTCTTTTCTAGGGATGAGCTTCGAGTTCGAGTCGAACTCATGTTCGACTCGAACATTAGCTATTCGCAAGTTCGCCGAACACCGAACAATTTGGGGTGTTCGCGGCAAATTCGAATGCCGCGGAACACCCTTTAAAAGTCTATGGGAGAAATCAAAAGTGCTAATTTTAAAGGCTTATATGCAAGTTATTGTCATAAAAAGTGTTTGGGGACCCGGGTCCTGCCCCAGGGGACATGTATCAATGCAAAAAAAAGTTTTAAAAACGGACATTTTTTCAGGAGCAATGATTTTAATAATGCTTAAAGTCAAACAATAAAAGTGTAATATCCCTTTAAATTTCGTACCTGGGGGGTGTCTATAGTATGCCTGTAAAGGGGCGCATGTTTCCTGTGTTTAGAACAGTCTGACAGCAAAATGACATTTGGAAGGAAAAAACACATTTAAAACTACCCGCGGCTATTGCATTGCCGACAATACACATAGAAGTTCATTGATAAAAACGGCATGGGAATTCCCCCCAGGGAAACCCCGAACCAAAATTAAAAAAAAAAAAAATGACGTGGGGGGGTCCCCCTAAATTCCATACCAGGCCCTTCAGGTCTGGTATGGATATTAAGGGGAACCCCGGCCAAAATTAAAAAAAAAAATGACGTGGGGTTCCCCCTAAATTCCATACCAGACCCTTCAGGTCTGGTATGGATTTTAAGGGGAACCCCGCGCCAAAAAAAAAAAAAAAAAACGGCGTGGGGTTCCCCCAAAAATCCATACCAGACCCTTATCCGAGCACGCAACCTGGCAGGCCGCAGGAAAAGAGGGGGGGACGAGAGTGCGGCCCCCCCCCTCCTGAACCGTACCAGGCCACATGCCCTCAACATTGGGAGGGTGCTTTGGGGTAGCCCCCCAAAACACCTTGTCCCCATGTTGATGAGGACAAGGGCCTCATCCCCACAACCGTGGCCGGTGGTTGTGGGGGTCTGCGGGCGGGGGGCTTATCGGAATCTGGAAGCCCCCTTTAACAAGGGGACCCCCAGATCCCGGCCCCCCCCCCTGTGTGAAATGGTAAGGGGGTACTTACCCCTACCATTTCACTAAAAAACTGTCAAAATAGTTAAAAATGACAAGAGACAGTTTTTGACAATTCCTTTATTTAAATGCTTCTTCTATCTTCCTTCATCTTCTTCTTCTTCTGGTTCTTCTTCTTCTTCTGGTTCTTCCTCCGGCGTTCTCGTCCAGCATCTTCTCCGCGGCGTCTTCTATCTTCTTCTCCTCGGGCCGCTCCGCACCCATGGCATGAGGGGAGGCTCCCGCTCTTCTCTTCATCTTCTTCTTCATCCTCTTCTCTTCTTCATCTTCTCTTCTTTTCTTCTGCGGGCCGCTCCGCATCCATGCATGGAGGGAGGCTCCCGCTGTGTGACGGCGTCTCCTCGTCTGACAGTTCTTAAATAACGGGGGGCGGGGCCACCCGGTGACCCCGCCCCCCTCTGACTCACGGTGACTTGACGGGACTTCCCTGTGACGTCACGGGGAATGCCACAGGGAAGTCCCATCATGTCCCGTGCGTCAGAGGGGGGTGGGGTCACCGGGTGGCCCCGCCCCCCGTTATTTAAGAACTGTCAGACGAGGAGACGCCGTCACACAGCGGGAGCCTCCCTCCATGCATGGATGCGGAGCGGCCCGCAGAAGAAAAGAAGAGAAGATGAAGAAGAGAAGAGGATGAAGAAGAAGATGAAGAGAAGAGCGGGAGCCTCCCCTCATGCCATGGGTGCGGAGCGGCCCGAGGAGAAGAAGATAGAAGACGCTGCGGAGAAGATGCTGGACGAGAACGCCGGAGGAAGAACCAGAAGAGCCAGAAGAACCAGAAGAAGAAGAAGATGAAGGAAGATAGAAGAAGCATTTAAATAAAGGAATTGTCAAAAACTGTCTCTTGTCATTTTTAACTATTTTGACAGTTTTTTAGTGAAATGGTAGGGGTAAGTACCCCCTTACCATTTCACACAGGGGGGGGGGCGGGATCTGGGGGTCCCCTTGTTAAAGGGGGCTTCCAGATTCCGATAAGCCCCCCGCCCGCAGACCCCCACAACCACCGGCCACGGTTGTGGGGATGAGGCCCTTGTCCTCATCAACATGGGGACAAGGTGTTTTGGGGGGCTACCCCAAAGCACCCTCCCAATGTTGAGGGCATGTGGCCTGGTACGGTTCAGGAGGGGGGGGCCGCACTCTCGTCCCCCCCTCTTTTCCTGCGGCCTGCCAGGTTGCGTGCTCGGATAAGGGTCTGGTATGGATGTTTGGGGGAACCCCACGCCGTTTTTTTTTTTTTTTTTGGCGCGGGGTTCCCCTTAAAATCCATACCAGACCTGAAGGGTCTGGTATGGAATTTAGGGGGAACCCCACGTCATTTTTTTTTCAAATTTTGGCCGGGGTTCCCCTTAATATCCATACCAGACCTGAAGGGCCTGGTATGGAATTTAGGGGGACCCCCCACGTCATTTTTTTTTTTTTAATTTTGGTTCGGGGTTTCCCTGGGGGGAATTCCCATGCCGTTTTTATCAATGAACTTCTATGTGTATTGTCGGCAATGCAATAGCCGCGGGTAGTTTTAAATGTGTTTTTTCCTTCCAAATGTCATTTTGCTGTCAGACTGTTCTAAACACAGGAAACATGCGCCCCTTTACAGGCATACTATAGACACCCCCCAGGTACGAAATTTAAAGGGATATTACACTTTTATTGTTTGACTTTAAGCATTATTAAAATCACTGCTCCTGAAAAAACGGCCGTTTTTAAAACTTTTTTTTGCATTGATCCATGTCCCCTGGGGCAGGACCCAGGTCCCCAAACACTTTTTATGACAATAACTTGCATATAAGCCTTTAAAATTAGCACTTTTGATTATTCATGTTCGTGTCCCATAGACTTTAACGGTGTTCGCGTGTTCGAGCGAACTTTTTTCCTGTTCGCATGTTCTGGTGCGAACCGAACAGGGGGGTGTTCGGCTCATCCCTACTCTTTTCTTGTCAAGTTTCAATTACATTGTCTCATTCTTACCTGGTACTAAGAATGTAAGGGATGACACCTTGTCACATCAATTTTTCTCCACTTCTAATTTGGAGTCGGTTCCAGTTCCTGTGATTCCTCCTGATCCTATTCTGGCTACAGTTCGCACCAGTCTCACTTCTCCTTGGGGTGACAAAATTCTTGCTGCTCAGACCCATGCTCCTCCTGAGAAACCTTGTGACCGCTGCTTTATCCCAGAGAGTCTCTGTACTCCAGACTTACCATTCTCCCAAGGCTGCTGGCCACCCTGGGAAGAATCAACTCTTTTGGGACATTTCCCAACAATTCTGGTGGCCTAACCTACATGCTGATGTAACCGCCTTCGTAGCTGCCTATTCCGTGTGTGCTCAGAGTAAGACTCCATGACACCTTCCAGTGGGCCTCATACAACCCATACCCAATGGAGAGAGGCCCTGGACACACCTATCTATGGATTTCATTGTGTAGTTACCCAACTCCCAGGGCAACACAGTTATCCTTATGGTAGTTGACTGGTTCTCAAAGATGTGTCATTGTATTCCACTAAAGAAGTTGCCCACTTCTAAGGAACTGGCTTCCATTTTTGCCCATGAGATCTTTTGCTTATATGGCTACCCAAGGTGATTGTCTCGGATAGGGGTAGTCAGTTTGTGTCCCGGTTCGGGCAAGCCTTTTGTGCACAGTTGGGAGTTCAGCTTGCTTTCTCCTGTGCGTATCACCCGCAGTCTAATGGGGCCGCAGAACGAGCCAATCAGTCCTTTGAGCAATTCCTACAATGCTTTATTTCTGACCATCATAACAACTGGTCAGACCTATTACCTTGGGCAGAGTTTGCTCACAACAGTGCTGTCATGAAAGGCGTCCTGTTAGCACAGCTGTCGGCGGAAGATCGGTTAACAGAACCACTGCTGATAGAGCCAGAGGACGCGTGCGGAGGCACGTTGGCGCGAACGGACGCATGCGGGTGCGCGCTAGTACAAACGGGTGTACGTGGGTGCACGATGGTATGAATGGGCACGTACGATCGGTACACAGGCGTGCACGAATGCGCGTGGATGCGCGCAGACGTGCAGTGTAAAGGAGCCTGTCAGCATGCTTCCTTGCTGTCCAGTCTACAGTGTTCCCTGTGACCCTAAGCTACCTGAATACCTGCCTACCTGCTTCCTGTTTACCCGGCCTGCTCCTGACTACTCCTGTTTGCTGCCAGTCCCTGACCCCAGCTTGTTTGACTATTCTCCTGCCTCTTCCTACGGTTATCCTCTACCTGCCTGTTGCCAACCCGGACTGTATCCAGACTACTCTTCTGCCTCCATTTGGTACCTGCTTGCCCGCCAGTGTTGACCCGGCCTGTCTGATTCTGCTTGTGCTCCAGCTGAACTACAGAGAACCTCCCCGCTGCCTGCTGTTCCAGAGTTCCTGCCTGCTACAGTGCTTCTCCTCACAGCCAGTGGTTCCAGTGTTCCTGCCAGTTATCCGGTGCAACGTCTTACAGTCCACTGTTCCAGTGGTCCAGTTGAACTGCAGAGACACCTGCCACCTGCCAGGCACATGTGGCCCCCTGCGCTCTTGAGTCCCTGTTTCCTCTATCAGGGGTTCTTGAGCCAGAGGCACACGAGAGGCCACTCCCTGCACTCTGGGCTCCGCCATCAGGTACGTGACAGTACCGGACAGCCATGTCCGAGCCCACGCAGGGAGCCTCTCCTATGGACGAGCTCTGCCGCCATCTTGCTGGACCTACCCAAGCAGTAAAAAGCTTACAAGAGGGCTATACCCAACTGGAAGGCCGAATCCAAGCTTTAACAGCATCCACACCCCCTGCTTCCGGGACTTCTGCTGCGCCCTCAGTGGTGATGATGCCGCCTGAACCCAGGGTCCCCACGCCTGAAAGATTTTCGGGCAACCGGAGTAAATTCAGGACTTTTCATAATTTATGTGAACTCTTTTTTGCCCTTCAGCCAAGGACTTTCTCCATGGAGGCTACTAAAGTGGGGTTTGTGATCTCGCTGTTGTCAGGCAAGCCCCAGTCCTGGGCCCATCGTCTTCTAGAGAAGAAGGATGTTTCACTTGATACCTTAAACGACTTCTTTCAGGCCATGTCATTGCTATATGAGGATCCTCAATTAACCGCCACTGCAGAGGCAGACTTGCATGCTCTACAACAAGGCCTGTGGAGGACTACGTGTCGGAATTCAGACGTTGGAGTTCCGACACGAACTGGAATAATGCTGCCTTACGGTACCAGTTCCGTATGGGCCTTTCAGAATCTTTAAAAAACAAACTGGCCCGAGTGGGCATTCCAGAGACACTAGAGGGTCTCATAGACCTCTCTATCCAGATAGACAAATGCCTGAGGGAACGGCATACGGAGTGATCCTCTGGTCCTTCTCGTCCTGTCTGGATGTTGCCCATGTGCCTAGTTCTTCCCACTCTGCTTCTCCAGCTTCAACCACCGTTGCTTCAGATACTCCAGAACCGATGCAGTTGGGCCTCTTACGCCCTTCACTTACTCCTGAAGAGCGTCAACGCCGTCAGGCTGGTAACCTGTGCCTGTACTGCAGGGAATCTGGACATTTTGTACGGACATGCCCGGAAAAGCTTCGTAAGTGCTTTTCTATTTCCCCTGCTCTTACCCCTGCTGTACTGAATGACGTTTCTCATCTGGCTGTTCCGATTCTCTTACAGCTCCCAGGAGAGAATATACCAACCAGCGCTATCATTGATTCCGGGGCCTGCAGCGGTTTCATAGACTTGTCCTTCGCTTCCAGACACGACATTCCCCATCGGCCCAGAGTGAAAGGACTTTCAGTATATTTGGCCGATGGCTCTACCCTCAGATCAGGGCCAGTAACCCAGGAGACTGTACCTCTGCTTACCACCATTGCCGGCACTCATCAAGAGCTACTTTGTCTAGATGTCATTGAGTCTCCTCTATTTCCCATCATACTAGGCATGCCGTGGCTAAAGGCACATAATCCGCAAATTGATTGGACCTCGGGAAAGATTGAGTTCGTATCCTCTTACTGCCAGCAACACTGTCTACCAGAAGTCACCAATGCCCCTTCTTCCCTACTATGCATGGAAACTGACACCAAAACCTGCCGAATTGTACCTGAAGCCTACCACAGCTTCTTGGAAGTTTTCAGTCAAAAGGGGGCTAAGATCCTTCCTCCCCACCGGCCATACGATTGCCCAATTGAACTTCTTCCAGGGGGAGAGATTCCTTTTGGGAGGATTTTCCCTTTGTCAGAACTAGAACTAGGGGCATTAAAGACTTATATTGATGACAATCTGGAGAAAGGGTTCATCTGACCCTCCACGTCCCTGGCAGGAGCAGGAATCTTCTTTGTGGAGAAGAAAGACCATTCTCTACGCCCTTGTGTGGATTATCGGGCACCTAATAAAATCACAATTAAGAACCGATATCCTTTGCCCTTGGTGCCAGAACTTTTTAAAAGACTAGGGTCTGCAGTAGTGTTCTCCAAGCTGGATCTTCGTGGTGCCTACAACCTTGTCCGCATTCGTAGAGGAGACGAATGGAAGACGGCTTTCCGTACCCGGTTGGGCACTTTGAATATTTAGTCATGCCCTTTGGACTGTGCAATGCTCCTGCTACATTTCAACACTTTGTGAATAACATCTTCAGAGACTATCTTGACCTGTTTGTTATTATCTGCTTAGATGATATCCTGATTTTTTCTTCTTCTTTAGCTGAGCATCGTGAACATGTCAGAAATGTCCTGACCTGACTTCGGCTACATGGCCTCTACGCCAAACCTGAGAAATGTGTCTTTGAACAAGAGAGTATCCAGTTCCTTGGTCTAATTATCTCTGTAGAGGGTATTAAGATGGACCCTCAGAAGGTCTCTGCTATTCTGGACTGGCCCGCTCCCACCGACAAGAAGGCAATCCAACGTTTTGTAGGATTTGCAAATTTCTACAGGAAATTCATCAAAGGATTCTCAACCATAATTTCTCCCATTACAAAGTTAACCAAGCAGGGCCTTGAGTTCCATTGGTCTACTGAAGCTCAGGCGGCCTTCACAATGCTAAAGGATCTGTTTGTTTCAGCCTCAGTCTTAAAGCACCCTGATTCCACATTACCATACATTTTGGAGGTGGACGCCTCGGAAATAGCGGTTGGTGCAGTGCTTTCCCAGAGACAGGGGCCTAGGGCTCTTTTGCACCCAGTCGCTTTCTTTTCTCGCAAATTATCTGAAGCAGAGAGAAACTATGATGTGGGCGATCAAGAATTGTTGGCGATTAAAGCCGCGCTTGAGGAGTGGCGATATCTCCTGGAGGGAGGAGCTCATCCATTTCTTGTTTATACAGATCACAAGAATCTGGAATATTTAAAGACTGCCAAGAAATTAAGACCACGACAGGCCAGGTGGGCACTTTTCTTTACCAGATTTTCATTCCACATAACCTATCGCCCCGGATCAAAGAACACCAAGCCTGACGCACTGTCACTAATGTACAACGGACCTGAAGCATCTCCATCTCCAGACACCATCTTGTCCTCAGGAAACTTTCTGCTGCTCCAAGGGGATCTACTCTCACAGATCAAGCAAGCTTCTAGGGACGCCTCTGCTCCACCTGATTCAGCCCTACAGTCCAGAGATGAGCTTCTTTAGTTCAAAGATGAGATCTTTGTACCCCAGGAGTTGCGAGCGGCAGTTCTTAGTTTCTGTCATGACCACATGTTGGCCGGCCATTTCGGTGTGCACAAGACATCTGAACTTCTTCAACGCACGTTCTGGTGGCCGCAGTTAAGGAAAGATTGCAGGGACTATGTGGAAGCATGTGCCACTTGCATTCAAAACAAGGGCAGCAAATGTAAGGCTTGGGGTTGAAGCCACTACCCGTCCCGGAGAAGCCATGGAGGATGATCTCCATGGATTTTATTGTCGAGCTGCCACCTTCTGAAGGCTACACTACAATCTTTGTAGTGGTGGATAGATTATCAAAAATAGCTCATTTCTTACCAATGAAGGGCACACCTACTGCTGCTGAGACTGCAAGGACATTTATCAGGGAAGTGGTGAGGCTTCATGGCATTCCTGCAAATATTACTTCAGATCGGGGGGTGCAATTTACTTCCAAGTTTTGGAGGGCGCTTTGTGGATCTTTGAAAATTGACCTTTCTTTCTCCTCTGCCTATCACCCCAAACAAATGGCCAGACGGAAAGAACAAATCAGAAGCTGGAGCAGTATCTGCGCTGCTTTTCTTCTTTCTCCCAGGACGATTGGGCTCAGCTTCTACCTCTTGCCGAATTTGCTTATAACAATTCTGCCCATTCTGCCACAAAGCAATCACTGTTTTTTGCAAATTATGGTTTCCATCCTCTGTTCCTGTCCAGTAACATCCCAGAGTGCCCAGTACCAGCTGTCCAGGAAAATCTAAACTTCTTTGAGTCAAATAATAAACTTCTGCAGGAAACTATGGCAAAGACTCAGAACTACAATAAAGAGGTGTTTGACAAGAAGAGAAGGGGGGAGCTTGACCTCAAGCCCGGGGATCAGGTCTGGCTGTCTACATTGAATTTAAGATTGGCATGTCCTTCCAAGAAATTGGCCCCTAAATTTGTGTGTCCCTTCCCAGTTCTAAGGAAGATTAATAATGTGGCCTATGAACTGAAGTTACCGGAGTCATTCCGGATCCACCCGGTCTTTCACGTGGCCCTACTCAAACCCACGGTTCCTGATCCTTTTGTCAACCAGAGGGTCGATCCCCCTGAACCTGTGATCATTGACGGAGAAACCGAATATGAGGTTGAGTCCATTCTGGATTGCAGGAAGAGACATAACCAAGTCCAGTTTTTGGTAAAGTGGAAGGGGTACGGGCCTGAGGAGAACTCCTGGGAGCCGGAGTCCAACATCCATGCGAGGAGGTTGATTCTTGCCTTTAAAAGGTCTCATCCAAGTAAGATGGCACAGTTGGGCATCCGGAGACTGTCCCTTGGGGGGGAAATGTCATGAAAGGCATCCTGTTAGCACAGCCGTCGGCGGAAGATCGGTTAACAGAACCACTGTTGATAGAGCGAGAGGACGTGTGCGGAGGCGCATTGGCGCGAACGGATGCATGTGGGTGCACGCTAGTACGAACGGGTGTACGCAGTTGCACGATGGTACGAATGGGCACGTACAATCGGTACACGGGCATGCACGAGTGCGCGCAGATGCGCGCAGATGTGCAGTGTGAGAGCGTTTGGCGCCATTAGGCCTATTTGAAGGAGCCTGTCAGCATGCTTCTTTGCTGTCCCTGTGACCCTAAGCTACCTGAATACCTGCTTACCTGCTTCCTGTTTACCCGGCCTGCTCCTGACTACTCCTGTTTGCTGCCAGTCCCTGACCCCGGCTTGTTTGACTATTCTCCTGCCTCTTCCTACGGTTATCCGCTACCTGCCTGTTGCCAACCCGGACTGTATCCTGACTACTCTTCTGTCTCCGTTTGGTACCTGCTTGCCCGCCAGTGTTGACCCGGCCTGTCTGATTCTGCTTGTGCTTGAGCTGAACTACAGAGCACCTCCCTGCTGCCTGCTGTTCCGGAGTTCCTGCCTGCTACAGTGCTTCTCCTCACAGCCAGTGGTTCCAGTGTTCCTGCCAGTGATCCGGTGCATGTTCTTACAGTCCGCTGTTCCAGTGCTCCAGTTGAACTACAGAGACACCTGCCACCTGCCAGGCACTTGTGGCCCCCTGCGCTCTCGAGTCCCTGTTTTCTCTATCAGGGGTTCTTGAGCCAGAGGCACACGAGAGGCCACTCCCTGCACTCTGGGCTCCGCCATCAGGTACGTGACAAGTGCCTTGAATTCTGCTTCCCGATTGTCCCTGTTTATGGCGAAATATGGTTTCCAACCTTCCATGTTTCCTGACTCATTTGTTCCGCAGAGTATTCCTGTGTTAAAGGAGCATCTCCGTGGTCTTCGTTCCACTTGGGCACAAGTCCAGGGGGCTTTGCAACATGCTAATGATAGGTACAGACTCCATGCTGACCGCAAACGCTTGCCTGCGCCTTCCTACCAGGTTGGGGACAGGGTCTGGCTGTCATCTCGCAACCTCCGACTTCGTGTTCCTTCACTGAAGTTCACACTTCGGTTTATTGGGTCTTTCCATATTCTTCGCAGGATTAACTCAGTGGCTTACGCATTAGACTTTCCTTCTAATATTTCAAATGTATTTCATGTCTCCTTATTAAAACCTTTGGTCTGCAACCGCTTTACAACCTCTGTGTCACATCCTCTTCCCTGTACAGGTTGAGAACCATGAGTAGTATGAAGTACAGTCCACTGTTGACTCCGATAGGTTTCGTGGGCGCATACAGAACCTGGTGCATTGGAAAGGGTACGGTCCGGAGGAACGCTCTTGGGTCTCATCCTTGGACGTACATGCCCCTGTGCTTCTCTGTGATTTCCATAGATGTTTTCCCCTGAAGCCTGTTGGTCCTCCGAGGGAGAGGGGTCATTGAGGAGGGGGTACTGTCAGGGCTGGGCTCAGCCCTTCCTTCTCTGAGCTGGCTGCTCAGCTTTCGGCTAATTTCCATCTCCTATCTATCCACAGTTACTCAGCTGTTGATGATATCCTGCTCATCAGTCCTGCCTACTTAAGCCGTCCAGCCCAGAGGATCTCTGCCTTTGCCTTAGTCAACATCACAGAGACGCTCTCCTGCATTCCTGTTAAAAGACTTGCTTGGCTGACATCCCTTCTGGCTCCAGATCCTGCTTGCTGTTTTTCTACGCTCATCTCCGGCTCCCTGACATTTGGCTTGTCTGACTATCCATTCTGGTTCCTGAACTCTGGCTATGTTTTGATTACGTTTGTTCTATTTACTTTTATTATTAAACAAGTGTGATTTAACTGTATTTCTGTATCCGTCTGATTTCATGGTTTCTGACAGGTCCCTAGCTTGGCACTCAAGATACCTCTCAAGCTTCACCCCACTGGCCTGCTCGGTCCCTGGCTTGACACACAAGGCTGCTCTCCAAGCATTACTGGCTGGGTCACTGGCTTGATACCCACTGAAGTTTCCCAACTCTTCACCGTCCCCAGGTTGGTGAGAATGCTGCTCCGGTACTTGCTTCAGGTACTCGCTGTGGTCCCAAGTAATAAGATGGATGGTCCCTTAGTGGCGACAGCTTCCCCACTACCTCTGACCATGACAGGTTCTCTGGCTGGCAGAACCGTCACTTCTGGTTGGACTGCAAGCCACAATCCCGACCCTGCGCTGCTCTCTTGCTTCTGGATAGGCCCTCACACAGCCTGGCAGCCAGATGTGCCTGGGATAGGCCCAATATCTGGCCTAGCAGCCAATACAACACACGTCCACCCAGACAGCAGTCCAAGTGGCACAGAACCCTGATCACCTGACTGCACCCAAATATATAGGTTCTCCCAACAGGCCATGGGATTTAAGAAAACTCCTGCCCATTGGCTGAGATACCCCATATACCCATATACAGTGGGGACGGAAAGTATTCAGACCCCCTTAAATATTTCACTCTTTGTTATATTGCAGCCATTTGCTAAAATCATTTAAGTTCATTTTTTTCCTCATTAATGTACACATAGCACCCCATATTGACAGAAAAACACAGAATTGTTGACATTTTTGCAGATTTATTAAAAAAGAAAAACTAAAATATGACATGGTCCTAAGTATTCAGACCCTTTGCTGTGACACTCATATACTGTATTTAACTCAGGTGCTGTCCATTTCTTCTGATCATCATTGAGATGGTTCTACACCTTCATTTAAGTCCAGCTGTGTTTGATTATACTGATTGGACTTGGTTAGGAAAGCCATATTTTTTATAATTTTAAAATTTATTTTAGTTTTCTTCTATGTGCTTAAGTTTTAAAATACCTATCATCAGTCCTAAGAATAGTTTCTATATTATTTTATATAAAATCTGTTTAATTTTTAATGATTAAGCCAGTGACACAGGTTGTATCAGGCTAAATGTTACTTCCTGTGTCTCTCCTGCCTGAACGGTATTTAAGTGTGGTGTGCTGATGTTCAGGCATGATCTCCATTCCCAGTGGATGCCTGTTAAGGGGAAACATGTTGGGTGGAGCATGAGCCTGTGACATCACCACGCTGAACAGCTGACTGGTAGACACCACGGCTGATTCAAACCTATTTTTATTACCTGCTTGAATTTATGGACTTTTTTCTTGTATGATTTGTTTTTTAAATAAATACCTTTGCTGGAACATACTGCACCATGAAGCCCCATTGTATTCCTCCTTACATGAGAATACCCAGATCCTGGCTTTTATGAGAGTGTCCTGGAGAGTGAAGTTTTGTCCTTGCTGATTCCTGGATAAACAGGTGGATTCCTCTCTGCTTTCAATCACCGTGAGTTCACCTGCCGGCAGGCTAATGCACAAGCGCTCCTGATCTCTATCATTTGAGATCCAATGGATCTGGTAAGCAGTTTGTATTTGCATTTTATGCTCCATATTCGAATGAATATGTGTCCTGCTTTCTGAGATTATGTGAAGGACTTTTACATCTCCTAAATTTTGAAGAATCATTTTGGGATTTTCTGTTTTTGATGAATTCACCTTTGGTTTTATTCATTTATTTTTTATATCAAATGGGAAAAAAATGCAGCGCTAAGAAGTAATAGGAAGTTAGGGTGTAGTGAAACAATTAAGTAAGAGATGCTGTACTGAACAGTAAAGTATATGTGCAAAAACCATAAGTGAAATGAAATGAACAAACACAGTATAAAGTGTCCACATATGGTAAATGGATGATTCCAAACTCAAATTATTAAGAGGAACTGGTATGGACCAAAAAATGATGTGAAACTAGAAAATAAAGTCAATGGTGCACGGTGTGGATCTGTGACTGAGTCAACAACGGGGTACAGAACTTCCGTAGCTGTAAACCAACATCTCGATATGGGGCATCAGAATGAAAACATCAGGAAGTAAGATAAGATGGGTACTCTTACCAGATGACGTGGACTCCACTGTCATATGACATGGAGTCAATGGTGCATAGAGCCAAACCTAGGCTGGAAAACGATATCCGGAACGGTGGAACCTCTGTCTCCCTTCTTGACTTCTCTGGTGGGGTGAAGAAACATCAGGAAGGGCCGCCAACTGGATATCAGCCAATAGACCTCAAGGATGTGTTCCAAGGAGAAGCCGGGGACAGATTTGATCCAGACCCCATGATGGAAGTAGGGCTACTGGAAGGCAGTTTCTTGCATCGGGATAATATGCAAATAAAAAATAAAAAGCTTCTGCATAGTGCAGGTAAACCAGGGATTTTTATTTCTAAAAATACCATACAAAAAATGGATAAAAGTGATCACAATTAAAATAAAATCTAAGCTGCGTAAGGAAGGGGAGATCGCCCGACGCGTTTCGACCAAGGGGGTCTTCAACAGGGGCATGTTTTTGATGAATTCACCTTTGGTTTTATTCATTTATTTTTTATATCACATGGACTATTTGTTTTTGATACACTATTCAATTTTTCACATTATTATGTTTTAGAGAATCTGTTCACAGCAATATTTATCATTATTTGTAGCGGTTTCTTTGAGCATCTTTTTATTTCTCAATATAGGAAAGCCACACACCTGTCTATATAAGACCTTACAGCTCACAGTGCATGTCAGAGCAAATGTTGAGTAAAAATTTCTGCTGCACGTAAGGTTCCTAAAAGCACAGTGGCCTCCATAATCCTTAAATGGAAGACATTTGGGACGACCATAACTCTTGCTAGAGCTGGCCGTCTGGCCAAACTGAGCTATAGGGGGAGAAGAGCCTTGGTGAGAGAGGTAAAGAAGAACCCAAAGATCACTGTGGCTGAGCTCCAGAGATGCAGTTGGGAGATGGGAGAAAGTTGTAGAAAGTCAACCATCACTGCAGCCCTCTACCAGTGGGGGCTCTATGGCAGAGTGGCCCGACGGAAGACTCTCCTCAGTGAAAGACACATGAAAGCCTGCATGGAGTTTGCTAAAAAACACCTGAAGGACTCCAAGATGGTGAGAAATAAGATTCTCTGGTCTGAGGAGACCAAGATAGAACTGTTTGGCCTTAATTCTAAGCTGTATGTGTGGAGAAAACCAGGCACTGCTCATCACCTGTCCAATACAGTCCCAACAGTGAAGCATGGTGGTGGCAGCATCATGCTGTGGGGGTGTTTTTCAGCTGCAGGGACAGGTCAACTGGTTGCAATCGACGGAAAGATGAATGCGGCCAAGTACAGGAATATCCTGGACGAAAACCCTCTCCAGAGTGCTCAGGACCTCAGACTGGGCCGAAGGTTTACCTTCCAACAAGACAATGACCCTAAGCACACAGCTAAAATAACGAAGGAGTGGCTTCACAATAACTCTGTGACTGTTCTTGAATGGCCCAGCCAGAGCCCTGACTTAAACCCAATTGAGCATCTCTGGAAAGACCTGAAAATGGCTGTCCACCAATGTTTACCATCCAATCTGACAGAACTGGAGAGGATCTGCAAGGAGGAATGGCAGAGGATCCCCAAATCCAGGTGTGAAAAACTTGTTGCATCTTTCCCCAAAAAGACTCATGGCTGTATTAGATCAAAAGGGTGCTTCCACTAAATACTGAGCAAAGGGTCTGAATACTTAGGACTATGTGATATATCAGTTTTTCTTTTTTAATAAATCTGCAAAAATGTCAACAATTCTGTGTTTTCTGTCAATATGGGGTGCTGTGTGTACATTAATGAGGAAAAAAATGAACTTAAATGATTTTAGCAAATGGCTGCAATATAACAAAGAGTGAAATATTTAAGGGGGTCTGAATACTTTGCGTCCCCACTGTATATGGGTATATGGAGTATCTCAGCCAATGGGCAGGAGTTTTCTTAAATCCCATGGCCTGTTGGGAGAACCTATATATTTGGGTGCAGTCAGGTGATCAGGGTTCTGTGCCACTTGGACTGCTGTCTGGGTGGACGTGTGTTGTATTGGCTGCTAGGCCAGATATTGGGCCTATCCCAGGCACATCTGGCTGCCAGGCTGTGTGAGGGCCTATCCAGAAGCAAGAGAGCAGCGCAGGGTCGGGATTGTGGCTTGCAGTCCAACCAGAAGTGACGGTTCTGCCAGCCAGAGAACCTGTCATGGTCAGAGGTAGTGGGGAAGCTGTCGCCACTAAGGGACCATCCATCTTATTACTTGGGACCACAGCGAGTACCTGAAGCAAGTACCGGAGCAGCATTCTCACCAACCTGGGGACGGTGAAGAGTTGGGAAACTTCAGTGGGTATCAAGCCAGTGACCCAGCCAGTAATGCTTGGAGAGCAGCCTTGTGTGTCAAGCCAGGGACCGAGCAGGCCAGTGGGGTGAAGCTTGAGAGGTATCTTGAGTGCCAAGCTAGGGACCTGTCAGAAACCATGAAATCAGACGGATACAGAAATACAGTTAAATCACACTTGTTTAATAATAAAAGTAAATAGAACAAACGTAATCAAAACATAGCCAGAGTTCAGGAACCAGAATGGATAGTCAGACAAGCCAAATGTCAGGGAGCCGGAGATGAGCGTAGAAAAACAGCAAGCAGGATCTGGAGCCAGAAGGGATGTCAGCCAAGCAAGTCTTTTAACAGGAATGCAAGAGAGCGTCTCTGTGATGTTGACTAAGGCAAAGGCAGAGATCCTCTGGGCTGGACGGCTTAAGTAGGCAGGACTGATGAGCAGGATATCATCAACAGCTGAGTAACTGTGGATAGATAGGAGATGGAAATTAGCCGAAAGCTGAGCAGCCAGCTCAGAGAAGGAAGGGCTGAGCCCAGCCCTGACAGTACCCCCTCCTCAATGACCCTCTCCCTCGTGAAATATTTAAGGGGGTCTGAATACTTTCCGTCCCCACTGTATGACCTTGCAGTGCCCTTCTCTTATCTAATGCCACCAAATACCCAGCCACCTAGCGGCAGAAGAGAAAAGTGCAGCAAGTACAGACTTATGCCCCGTACACACGGTCGGACTTTGTTCGGACATTCCGACAACAAGATCCTAGGATTTTTTCCGACGGATGTTGGCTCAAACTTGTTTTGCCTACACACGGTCGCACAAAGTTGTCGGAATTTCCGATCGCCAACAACGCGGTGACGTACACCACGTACAACGAGACTAGAAAAGGCCGGTTCAGAACCAAGCGCGGCACCCTTTGGGCTCCTTTTGCTAATCTCGTGTTAGTAAAAGTTTGGTGAGAGACGATTCGCGCTTTTTCAGACTCGTGGCTTTCAGATCGTTTTCTGCCGTTCAGTTTGTGCTTGTGGGTTTGTATCTGCTCTTCAGTGCGTGCAGTCAGTTCGTATCAGAGTTTTCTGTGTGATCTTGCCTGCTCGTTGCTGTTTTTCAGGTCGCTCTTCACAGGCCTTGCTGTTCTTCAGTGCGTTCTGTTACTTCGTTCTGAGCAGCCGACCGTTTTCTAGCCATGTTGCGTATGCGTACTCCTCGTAGAGTTCGTGCTGTGCGGGGGCTTGGTGTTGGGGTCCTGACCTTGACACAAGTCCAGTCCATGAACAGGGCGAGGAGGAGTTCATGGACCAAGAATTGGTTGCTTCAGCGTGACCAGTTCTCTCATATGCCTTTGCTCCGTGAGATCCGTGAGAATAATCCTGATGATTTCAGGAACTTTCTCAGGATGACGGACCCCGTGTTTCACCGTCTGTTGGCTTCGCTGACCCCCTATATCAGCAGGCAGGATACCTGCATGAGGCAAGCCATCACTCCGGAGCAGAGGTTGGTCGCTACCCTGCGGTATTTGGCCACAGGGAGAAGCCTGCAGGACTTGAAGTTCTCGACAAGCATCTCCCCCCAGGCTCTTCTTTGTGGACATTTACTGCTTGTGTTTGTTTTAGCTGACCCTGACAGAAATGTGTGGAGTGCAGAAAATGTCGTGATTGTGTAACCTTATACAAAGCACTGTTGGCTGTTATTTACTAAATGCAAAGACACTTTTCACTACAAGTGCACTTGCAACTGCACTGAAACTGCACTTGTAGTGCAAAGTGGATTTCCCCTTAGGAAATAACCCCCATTTTCTCATAAAACAACAATTACATCACCCCAAAAGTGTTGTAGCGTTGAGACAATAATCCACACATTCTTGATGAACAATCTTTTTATTACCTGCACAATCACATGTGCATTTACCAAAGGTTTTTCTGACAAACCAACATGTTTGTTGTATAACAATTTTTGTGGTGTCATTATCCAAAATCAAAATGTCCATTTTATAGAAAACAGGCCTGTGTAAAACCAACAAGAAAGACACAAATCTTGATCTTACAAAGTTCATATTTGGTAGAACTTGAAGGCAATATCAGACATGAGTTTTAGGAACTGTGTTTGATATTGCGTTCAGATGGGGGGAAATCACCCCTGGAAAAGCCAAATTTGGAAGATGCACACAAATTTCCCAATGTCAACATGTGCTATCTGCCATCACGGGGGATCAAGGGACGTGTTTTGGGGGAGAAAGCCCTTCCTCACCGCTACTTTATTATTGAGGAAGGGGTTGCACCCCCAAAACGCGTCCATTGATCTCCCGTGATGACAGATAGCACATGTTGACACACTGTGTGCATCCTCCAAATTTGGCTTTGGGAAAAATCACAAAAACATTTTGCACATTGTAGCAGACAAAAGAAGAAAGTGATTTGGAGGGGCTTTAAACTCGCCCCAAAACATCAATGATGTTTTTATATTTTGGAATAACATCATTGATGTTTTGCTTGATGTTTTCCAATTGTAAATTACACCCCATGATCTCCCCGATCACGATCTGGGCACTTTCTGATGTTAAAGGATCTTCATCCACAACCTCACGATCACCTAAAAAGAGAGGAACCCAAAATAAATTAGGTCTAAAAAATATGCCACCATCCATCTCTTATCTGAGCCTGTGGTCGCAGACACTCACCTGTTGTGGTGACTACTTCCACCACGTCTTCTTCCTCCTGCTCATCTTGTGTTGGGTGGATTTCCCCTTCTTCCAGAGGGGGGGGGCTCTGGTCTCCTCGGATGAGGGGTGTACTCCGAGTCTTTTCTCCCCTATGTAAAACAAAAATGGTATAATTAGCACACAGATATTTGATGGCAGAACTATAAAGATGAAACATTGCTTGGAAGTGGGGTACAATTATCTATTTTAGCAGAGTTCCAAGATGTAGCTTTTTTAGTGTCCTTTGTCAAGCTTCAATACTTTACCTGTTTAGTACAAGCTTCACAGATGTAGCCCCCCCATAGTATACACTGGAGCACCTGTGTGGCCCCCCTAATAAAAATGGTGTTCTTGTGTCCCACACTAGTGCTCCAGTGTACAGATGTGAAAACAGCTGCTCAGTGTCCTCTCCTTACACACAATCTAGTTTGCATTTCATTCTAGTAACAAAGCCATCTACACAACCCAATTCTTTGAAGACAAGTATAGGGCCCCAAAATGGTGGCCAAATGCATATGGCCTAAACAATGGTATTTTATAGTCCGCAAAAAAAATGTGTGATCCGAACGAATAATGTGCCCATGAACATGAAAGTTGCCATTTTAAACTGTACAACAGTTCCTAAAAGCACATGGAGCAGCACGAACGTAATAAACATAAAAAAAATAGGAACACAGCACAACTACTTACTTTTTTGCAGCACTCTCCGGATCTTTCTGTACTGCTCGTGTTCTCGTAATTTCAGGTCCGACCACCGCTTCCTGAGCTGATCTTTCGATCGTCGTACCCCGAATTTCCGGTGCAGACTCCTGACCACTTTCGCCATGATCTTGGCCTTTCGGACATTGGGGTTGGGGTAAGGCCCATACTTTCCATCATAGTCGGCCCTCTTCAGGATGTCCACCATCTCCAACATCTCCCCAAAGTACATATTTGAGTCCTTAAATCTCCTTCTGGATCGGGACGTTTCAGGCTCCGGCCTTTCCTCCTCCTCCTCGTTGCTCCAATTATCAGGATCCTGCTGTCTATCCGCCATGTGCTCTTCCTCCACTGCGCCGAACGAAAAGGGGCGGGGAATAGAATAGAAAGAACGTGAGGGGCGGGCGGAGTTATACGCATGCGCAGTGTGTATAAATCGTAACGCGCGCGTCTTACGTACGATCTGTGAGCGGAGGAAGGAGCATCGGAGACGCCGATCGTGCTAACGAAGGTAGGATCTAAACTTGGCCCTATACTGCTTCGAAATTGAAGCCTATATTGTAACAAGATTAGGGGAGTTTGGCCTGACATTAGGCTTTGTCTTGTGTTGTGTCTTATACAGAGAAAATGGATGGGTTCAACGACCACAATTTCCTGCCCCTGTTCATTGACAAATACAGGGAGCTGCCCTGTCTGTGGCAAGTGAGACACCCCCACTATAATCACAAACAGAAGAGGCAGGCAGCGCTGGAGAAACTGCTGGAGTTGGTGAAGCCGGTGGTCCCCACAGCAACCATCCCTTATTTAAAAGCTAAAATTGGTGGCCTGAGGAGCACTTATCTTAGGGAGCGCAAGAAGGTCACAGATTCCCAGAGATCCAGAGCTGCAGCAGATGACGTTTATGTCCCCAGACTGTGGTACTATGAGAGACTGCGATTTCTGTCAGACCACACTGAAGTCAGGGAATCCCTCTCTACTCTTCCTTCCACTCTTCCTTCCACCCCAGCTGAGGCTTCCGATGTCCAACCTGGGCCTTCCAGCCAGGAAGAAGTGGAGGAGCCCAGCTTGAGTCAGGTATAGCATTCTTCTACAGATTTCTGGTCAATAAATAAATGATGTTTATTAGATGTTATTATTGATCACTAATTGCTGATTGAAAAAAGTGTTTTACATATCAATAGACAGTAGTGGGCACCCAAAATTGGGAAAAGAATGAAAACTGCTGGGCTCAGAAGGATAGTCTGTTATATTTGTTAACATTCAATTTGCAGCAGTCAGGAGGTGAAAATTGTGTGTGATTGATGAATAAAAAACTAAAACTATGTCCCTTTTTCATACACAGGAAGACCTCAGCCAGGAGGAGGTTGTGGAATGTGGCAGTCAGGAGGAGGCGGGGATTATTAGTGTCAGCCAGGAGGAGGCGGGGATTAGTGGCAGCCAGGAGGAGGCGGGGCTAAGTGTCAGCCAAGAGAAGCCAGGGACCAGTCGCAGCCTGACTGAGTCTCAGGTTCCTCCCCTCCGCCTGCCATACAAAAGGGCCAGGAAGGCCACTCCGAGTCCCGTGCAGGATTCAGCGTACAGGCTGATCCAGGAGGCTTCTGCGTCCCTCCGAGCCTTCCCCAGTCCTGAAGAGGCCTTTGCCTGCATGGCTGCCACAAAATTGCAGGGCATGCAGGAGGGCCAACGCAAGATCTCTGAGGACCTGATTTATAAAGTCCTACGTAAGGGGGAGAGTGGGGAACTGACACACAAGACAGATGTCATGGAGAGGGACGATCCTCCTCCTCCTCCTCCTCCTGCTGCCACAACTCCACCACCACAGCCAAAGCCTGTAAGGAAGCGTGGAAGGAAGACCAAAGAGTGATTGCCCTGGGTTCAGTCTGGTCTGACAAAAGATGCAGTCTCTCGTATGACCACAGCCTGGGGACACAGATGTCATCTGCTGCTTTCCGGATCTCTGGGACTTCTGGACCAGACTGCCCTCCCTTAGATAAGGACTCCTCAGGCCACCAATTTTGCTTTGAAATAGTTGATGTCTGCCCTGGGGGTCCAAGGCTTCACCCACTTCTGCAGTTTCTCCAGCGTTGCCTCCCTCTTTGTTTAGTTGTGAGCCCTTAATAAAATATTTTTCGGGAAATTCTACTCTCCTGTGTGTGTTTTCATCAAAAAAGGACAGTTTGTTGGTGACGATTCAGGTACATTTCTAAAGTACAATGTGAAATTAACAAGGGACAACAACACCAAACAATCTCCTACAGATTAAATAGAACAACATATTAGTGGTGTTGTGGGAACTTGTCACCAAAAACACACACAAACATTTTCGGGAATACAAATCCAAATCACCAAAAAAAATAAAAAATAAAAAGAGAAACACAAAAAAAGATTCTACATTAAAGTAAAAAAACCTAAAAAAAAAAATATGTTGTCAGATGTGAGAAATCAAAATATATTGAGGGAATCCTGATAAATAGTAACGAAAAAAGTTTGTGAGAAGTGTGTGTGAATATGAGCATCAAAACTACTTCATTCTTGTCACATTATAAAGAAGAAGATAGTGCGCTGTATTAAACCATTTTGAACATTGCAGTGTGACGAAAGTGCTTTATCCATTACGAACGCTAAGTTTACCAGAACGAGCTGTTCCGTGTCTGAATTTCTTCTGAGCATGCGTGGCACTTTGTGCGTCGGAACAGGCCACACACGGTCGGAATTGACGCGATCGGATTTGGTTGTCGGAAAATTTTATCTCCTGCTGTCCAACTTTGTGTGTCGGAAAATCCGATGGAAAATGTCCGATGGAGCCCACACACGATCGGAATTTCCGACAACACGCTCCGATCGGACATTGTCCATCGGAAAATCCGACCGTGTGTACGGGGCATTAGAGTGAAATCAATTGATCCCTAACAATAGACAAACTACCTGGCAGGTAAATTTAGGAGCAACCCTGCCTAAACACGAGGGTGCTACATGTATATTAGTTATGTCCTCACTAACACATTTAGTTAACATTTTGGAGGTTCTACCCACATATTGGTACCCGCATGGGTACATTCCAGAACATATGCCACATTCTTAGTGCCACATGTAATACATTTCCTAATGAGATACCGCTTATGAGTTTGGTGTGACATGAAAAATGTGCGTTACCTGGGTGCTATTTTAGTACTTCTACAGCGACCACATCTGCCACATCTATTAAAGCCTTCAATATTAAACATGGTGATTTGTTGTTTTTTGGGGGGTCTGGTATATTTTTGATTACTTTAGTTCTCAGTCCTGGAGCTCTACGATAGATGAACCTAGGCCTACTCGGTAGAATTTTATTTAACATAGGGTCAATTTGCAAAACTGGCCAATAATTCTTTATTCTTTTTTCCAAATGTTTATATTGTTTATTAAAGCCTGTAATGAAAGTAAAATCATAGGCATTTCCATCGTTTTCTTTAGTTTCTAGAAGTGAGTGTCTATTCATTCTACCTACTAGATTTCTTACCTCTAGCAACTTGTCATGTGGGTATCCTTTGTCCCTAAATCTTTGTACTAAGACATGAGTCTATTCCACATAGTCATTGTACATTGTGCAATTTCTTCTTATGCACATGAACTGGCCCTTTGGAATAGCAACCTTCCACTTTGGGTGGTGACAGCTTCTGATTGGAATGTAACCATTCCTGTCTGTGTTTTAAAGTAGGTTTTTGTACTGAGCATGTCAGCATTTTTGAAGATGTGTAAATCCAAGAAATCTGTGTGTTGCCTATGGACCTTTATTGTAAATTTAATTCCATAGATGTTATTATTGATATGGTTAATAAATTCATTCAGGGTGGTCTCATTCCCTTTCCATAGCAACAGGATATCATCTATATACCTGCAGTATACTTGCAGGTCCACCTAGATATTTCTATATATTACTTCTAGTACTCATACTCATTCACAAAAAAGTAACTTATAGATAAAGACACACAAATTTATTTTATTTTTTTATTAAAAAAAAAGAACCCAAAAAAAGCCCCTCATTGTAAATCCATCATTATTTATGATGTAGGCCACCTGCCAACCTGTCAACACTAAAAACCCAAAAGACCCGGTGCACATGACAGGGAAAGGATGGGGATAGCAATTACATAATTTACCAAATATGGCCATGGCCGGGGATTAACAGCCATGTAAGCCAATGATATTGGTAACTTTGGCGACTCCTAGTTTCCTAAAATATTATTTCCATATACACTATGCTACCAAAAGTATTGGGACACATGCCTTTACACACAAATGAACTTTAATGACATCCCAGTCTTAGTCCGTAGGATTCAATATTGAGTTGACCCACAGCTATAACAGCTTCAGCTCTTCTGAGAAAGCTTTCCACAAGGTCTAGGAGTGTCTATGGGAATGTTTAACCATTCTTCCAAAAGTGCATTTGTGAGGTCAGACACTGATGTTGGACGAGAAGGCCTGGCTCACAGTCTCAGCTCTAATTCATCCCAAATGTGTGCTTTCGGGTTGAGGTCTGTGCAGGCCAGTCAAGTTCCTCCACCCCAAACACACTCATCCATGTCTTTATGGACCTTGCTTTGTGCACTGGTCCAAATCATTTGGTGGAGGTGGGATTATGGTGTGGGGATAATTTTCAGGGGTTGGGCTTGGTCCTTTAGTTTCAGTGAAGGGAACTCCTAAGGCATCAGCATACAAAGACATTTTGGACAATTTCTGTTTCAATATTTTTATTGGATATATGTAGAAGAAATAACATTAAATATATAAGACATGAAGTGCATAAATCTAGTGTGCGGACCTGAAAGTCATCTATAACAGTTGGCAAAACAGGTAATTGATGAAGGCATAACAGTCGACTCTCATGAGCTACAAATTGGTACATCAGCGCAAAGGTTAGAGAAGTTAATTCTTTGGAGGCAATTTGAACAGAACAGAACCTATTCCCAGGGTACTCCTAATGGTAATAATCACTTCACCCCTATGGGTTCACACTGTGGAGTGGCAGAGCCCTTGGTCCCGGCCTGATGACAGTCTGTGTCTGTTACCTTCCCTCTCTCTCGGGGAGGTGTATGTCCCAGCATGGCCATAGGTCACAACAAACCCCAGAAGAGGGTGAGAAGGGTTATTCCAATTACAGTGGGGACAGAAAGTATTCAGACCCCCTTAAATTTTTCACTCTTTGTTATATTGCAGTTCATTTTTTCCTCATTAATGTACACACAGCACCCCATATTGACAGAAAAACACAGAATTGTTGACATTTTTGCAGATTTATTAAAAAGAAAAACTGAAATATCACATGGTCCTAAGTATTCAGACCCTTTGCTCAGTATTTAGTAGAAGCACCCTTTTGATCTAATACAGCCATGAGTCTTTTTGGGAAAGATGCAACAAGTTTTTCACACCTGGATTTGGGGATCCTCTGCCATTCCTCCTTGCAGATCCTCTCCAGTTCTGTCAGGTTGGATGGTAAACGTTGGTGGACAGACATTTTTAGGTCTCTCCAGAGATTCTCAATTGGGTTTAAGTCAGGGCTCTGGCTTGGCCATTCAAGAGCAGTCACAGAGTTGTTGTGAAGCCACTCCTTCCTTATTTTAGCTGTGTGCTTAGGGTCATTGTCTTGTTGGAAGGTAAACCTTCGGCCCAGTCTGAGGTCCTGAGCACTCTGGAGAAGGTTTTTAGCCCAGGATACCCCTGTACTTGGCTGCATTCATCTTTCCCTCAATTGCAACCAGTCGTCCTGTCCCTACAGCTGAAAAACCCCCCCACAGATTCACTGTTGGAACTGTATTGGACAGGTGATGAGCAGTGCCTGGTTTTCTCCACACATACCGCTTAGAATTAAGGCCAAAATGTTCTATCTTGGTCTCATCAGACCAAAGAATCTTATTTCTCACCATATTGGAGTCCTTCAGAGTTTTTTTAGCAAACTCCATGTGGGCTTTCATGTGTCTTGCACTGAGGAGAGGCTTCCGTCGGGCCACTCTGCCATAAAACCCCAACTGGTGGAGGGCTGCAGTGATGGTTGACTTGCTACAACTTTCTCCCATCTCCAGACTGCATCTCTGGAGCTCAGCCACAGTGATCTTTGGGTTCTTCTTTACCCCTCTCACCAACGCTCTTCTCCCCCGATAGCTCAGTTTGGCCGGATGGCCAGCTCTAGGAAGGGTTCTGGTTGTCCCAAATGTCTTCCATTTAAGGATTATGGAGGCCACTGTGCTCTTAGGAAACCTTAAGTGCAGCAGACATTTTTTTCTAACCTTGGCCAGATCTGTGCCTTGCCACAATTCTGTCTCTGAACTCTTCAGGCAGTTCCTTTGACCTCATGATTCTCATTTGCTCTGACATGCACTGTGACCTGTAAGGTGTTATATAGACAGGTGTGTGGCTTTCCTAATCAAGTGCAATCAGTATAATCAAACACAGCTGGACTCAAATTAAGGTGTAGAACCATCTCAAGGATGATCAGAAGAAATGGACAGCACCTGAGTTAAATATATGAGTGTCACAGCAAAAGGGTATGAATACTTAGGACCATGTTATATTTCAGTTTTTCTTTTTTAATAAATCTGCAAAAACGTCAACAATTCTGTGTTTTTCTGTCAATATGGGGTACTGTGTGTACATTAATGAGGAAAAAAAGGAACTTAAATGATTTTAGCAAATGGCTGCAATATAACAAAGAGTGAAAAATGTAAAGGGGTCTGAATACTTTCCGTCCCCACTGTAAGCTGAGTCTAGATAGTTCCAAGGTGTTTGGTCAATCAGTGATGCCTAGTACTCTATTAGGTTTAGTAAGCCTCCTTAGAAGAAACTGAGAGAAAAGCCTTCAAACAATAATAACCAGTCTGGCATTATGTAAGGTAAGAGAGAAAGTGGGGAATGATAGAAGTGTCGGGAAGGGGGAAGGGATAGTCAATCACTCTGGAGATTCCTTTATGTGAGCAGGTGACCTATGTAAAGCGGGATCTTAACATGTGAGGTCCATGGATCCCAGACCATTTTAAAGCGTTGGACAGTGTCCAATAGCTTAGCCACTATTTATTCGTTGGCCATAATGAAAGATATTTTCCGCTTAGTTACTAAGATCGACACTGTTGGCTTTTTCCAGGCTTTCGCTAGTGTTTGGCTCCTAGACACATGAATAGAATAAGCAATTGTATGTGCTTAGGGGTGTTGTTAACCCAACGGTTCAGAAGTATGTATGTGGGGTCCTGGACCCCCGTTACCTTTCACAGAACATGCAGGAATTTGTTCCAGTAGCTTCTAATTTGGGGACATGTCCACCAAATTCAGAGCATCGTGCCCACATGACCGCATCCTCTGTAGCAGAGAGGAGAGGTGTCTGGGTATATTTTGGACATAGTACCATCTCATGAATACCTTGACGCTAGCTTCTATCAGTGAGATATTTAAAGTACCTTTAGACGATCTGCGGAAAGCTTAAACCATTCATCAGGGTGTAACTGAATTTCCAGGTCCATTTCCCAGGATTGTGTGTAAGCTAGAGTGTTAGCCGTGTCTGCCAGGGAAGAATTTATGATGAAGATGCCTCCCCTCTGATCCATGTCACCTGAGCACCATTGTTCATATAGGGTCGATTTGGGAGGGTCTTACTTGTCAGTCCATAGTGTATGAAGGAAGTGTCTAATCTGGAAAAGTCTGAATTTCTCATAATCTGGCATGTCAAATTTGCTTAGGCAATATCCTAATGATATCAGTCCATTTGAGGTAAAAAAATGTCCTATTCGAAAGAGCATTGTGGACAATTTCATGCTCCCAACATTCTGGGAACAGTTTGGAGATGGCCCCTTCCTGTTCCAACATACAGTTGCAATAAAAAGTATGTGAACCCTTTTGGAATGATATGGATTTCTGCACAAATTGGTCATAAAATGTGATCTGATCTTCATCTAAGTCACAACCATAGACAATCACAGTCTGCTTAAACTAATAACACAGAAAGAATTAAATGTTACCATGTTTTTATTGAACACACCATGTAAACATTCACAGTGCAGGTGGAAAAAGTATGTGAACCCTTGGATTTAATAACTGGTTGAACCTCCTTTGGCAGCAATAACTTCAACCAATCTTTTCCTGTAGTTGCAGATCAGACGTGCACAACAGTCAGGAGTAATTGTTGACCGTTCCTCTTTACAGAACTGTTTCAGTTCAGCAATATTCTTGGGATGTCTGGTGTGAATCGCTTTCTTGAGGTCATGCCACAGCATCTCAATCGGGTTGAGGTCAGGACTCTGACTGGGCCACTCCAGAAGGCGTATTTTCTATTGTTTAAGCCATTCTGTTGTTGATTTACTTCTATGATTTGGGTCATTGTCCTGTTGCAACACTCATCTTCTGTTGAGCTTCAGCTGGTGGACAGATGGCCTTAAGTTCTCCTGCAAAATGTCTTGATAAACTTGGGAATTAATTTTTCCTTCGATGATAGCAATCCGTCAAGGCCCTGATGCAGCAAAGCAGCCCCAAACCATGATGCCCCCACCACCATACACACCACCAGGGCCTTGACAGATAGCAATCCGTCAAGGCCCTGAAGCAGCAAAGCAGCCCCAAACCATGATGCCCCCACCACCATACTTCACAGTTGGGATGAGGTTTTGATGTTGGTGTGCTGTGCCTCTTTTTCTCCACACATAGTGTTGTGTGCATCTTCCAAACAACTCAACTTTGGTTTCATCTGTCCACAGAATATTTTGCCAGTACTGCTGTGGAACATCCAGGTACTCTTGTAGAAACTGTAAACGTGCAGCAATTTTTTTTGGACAGCAGTGGCTTCTTCTGTGGTAACCTCCCATGAAATCCATTCTTGTTTATTGTTTTACATATCGTAGATTCGCTAACAGGGATGCCAGAAACTTGTGTAAGTCTTTAGCTGACACTCTAGGATTCTTCTTCACCTCATTGAGCAGTCTGCGCTGTGCTCTTGCAGTCATCTTTACAGGACGTAGCAGCAGTGCTGAACTTTCTCTATTTATAGACAATTTGTCTTACCGTGGACTGATGAACAGCAAGGCTTTTGGAGATACTTTTATAACCCTTTCCAGCTTTATGCAAGTCAACAATTCTTAACCGTAGATCTTCTGAGGGCTCTTTTGTGGGAGGTATCATTCACATCAGGCAATGCTTCTTGTGAAAAGCAAACCCAGAACTGATGTGTGTTTTTTATAGGGCAGGGCAGCTGTAACCAACACCTCCAATCTCATCTCATTGATTGCACTCCAGTTGGCTGACGACTCACTCCAATTAGCTCTTGGAGATCTAGGGGTTCACATACTTTTTCCACCTGCACTGTGAATGTTTACATGGTTGTGTTCAATAAAAACATAGTAACATTTAATGCTATGTGTGTTATTAGTTTAAGCAGACTGTTATTGTCTATTGTTGTGACTTAGATGAAGATCAGATCACATTTTATGACCAATTTGTGCAGAAATCCATATCATTCCAAAAGGGTTCACATACTTTTTATTGCAACTGTAACTGTGCACCAGTGCACAAAGCAAGGCCCATAAAGACATGGATGAGTGACTTTGAGGTGGAGTAACAAGACTGGCCTGCACAGAGTCCTGACCTCAACTAAATAGAACACCTTTGGGGTGAATTAGAGCAGAGACTGTGAGCCAGGCCTTCTCGTCCAACATCAGTGCATGACCTCACAAATGCGCTTCTGGAAGAATGGTCAAACATTTCCATAGACACACTCCTAAACCGTGTGGACAGCCTTCCCAGAAGAGTTAAAGCTGTTATAGCTGCAAAGGTTGGGCCAAATCATTATTGAACCCTACAGACTAAGACTGGGATGCCACTAAAGTTCATGTGTGTGTGTAAAGGGAGACATCCCAATACTTTTGGTAATATAGGGTATGATCATCAGGGGACTGAATGGGCAAATGTTCAGGCATTTGTACAAATGCCATAACAGCCAAAGATTGGACTGAACCATTGGCCCATCCCTACACAGCACTGCTTTCTTGTTTTAGAACAATGTTATACTTTACGATGCTTTGCACAAGGATTTTTTTGTTTCCTTTTGACCCACCTCACCATAAAATGACTAGCTCTCCTAACCTTATATAATATAGAAAATTCAGCTTTTCTTACCTGGGTGTAACCATATAGATTCAGCAGCTGGGCCATTTGGAGGGTGGTGTCAGAATTGAGATCTCCAATGAAACCAGCCAGGACACCCCGCTCCATACAGGAATAATTTGGAGCTTCCTTTGTATGTCCAGACAATATCTGTAGAACGTCTTTTATAGCTTTATTCACATGTCCACAAGAATCATACACATGGTATCCCAGAGTTATGTTGGGCAGAATATCTGGACTGTGGTTTATCTCATCAATAGCAAATATAAAAGCCAGGAGATGTCTGTATTCTCTCTGGTTAACCCTGCAGAAAATGGATAGTTTTGCATTGGTCTACAGTACAAGGAATTCAGGCAGAATTTATTTATGGCAAAATGTAGAACACATTGCAACTACAGATCTATGGTGGGATTGGTGGCCGTGTGCATTGCTCCATAGGACCACATAGGGGACAACATTGTGAGAAAAAATTGGCAAAGCAGTGGAAATCAGCTGCTAGGATTGACTCCTGGGGAGAAGATCATGGAAAAAGCTGCAAATAAATCCATAAGAGCTTGGGTCCAGATGTAGCTCTGTGGTTTGTGTTATCTAACACAAACCATGGAAGTACCAGTTTTGATAAACAATAAATGGTTGTTTATTGAGTAAAAACATTAAAAGGCCATGCAATCACATGTGTCTGATTTTGAACCAACCTCCAAGGTTAATTGGTACCTGCTTGTCCGCAATGGGAAGGTTCCAAGATGTGTCTCGCCACTCGCAAGTTCCAAGGATGGTGTGTAACAGCTGGGCTGAAAAGGACCACTAAGAGCTGCGGGGGGAGCCAATAAGTGGATGGCCGTAGCGATGCTGGGGAGGTAAACGACTTCAGGCTGTGGCAACTCACCCCGTGGAGACAACACTGGAAGCAGCGTCTGGCGATGATGTCACTCGACGCGCTGGCGGATGAATGCGGAAGCCGAGTCTGAGGAGGAAGGGGACTTGGAGAGCAAGCCTTTCAGGCTGGTCCCTTTGCTATGACGATATGTTTCGAGGCACTGTGCCTTGTCAAGTCATGTGATGGGACTGGACCAATCAAGAATAAATGGACTAAAAAACAGAAATGTCTGAGGGAGCTTGGATACTACAATTGGCTGTGACACATCTCAGACCCATCCCTCAGGGAAAACTTAACCATTTCTACCCGGCTTGATTAACAAAATTGTGTTCATAAACTTAATTAGAAATTAAATGTTATAATCTTGCATAAGAAAAACGATTAAATTTGTTTTATCAAAAATGTGAAAGGGTAAGATAAGTGAGAAAAATCCATATATACAATATATATATATATATATATATGGTAATAATAATGAAAAGTGACAATAACTATATGTATATTAAATACCATGTGTTAAAAAAAGCCTAATGCCCTGTACACACGGTCGGACATTGATCGGACATTCCGACAACAAAATCCATGGATTTTTTCCGACGGATGTTGGCGCAAACTTGTCTTGCATACACACGGTCACACAAAGTTGTCAGAAAATCTGATTGTTCTGAACACGGTGACGTAAAACACGTACATCGGGACTATAAACGGGGCAGTAGCCAATAGCTTTTGTCTCTTAATTTATTCTGAGCATGCGTGGCACTTTGTGCGTCGGATTTGTGTACACATGATCGGAATTTAACCGATCGGATTTTGTTGTCGGAAAATTTTATAGCCTGCTCTCAAACTTTGTGTGTCCGAAATTCCAATGGAAAAAGTCCGATGGAGCCCACACACGATCGGAATTTCTGACAACACGATCCGATCGCACTTTTTCCATCGGAAATCTGACCGTGTGTACAGGGCATAAGGCTTATGCTAGTGGCCACATCTCAAGAGGGAACACGCAACATAACAATATCTTTAAAAAAAAACATAATAAATAAAAACACTCATAAGCCATGATGGTCAACCCTTGTACACAATGCTATAGGTTACAGATATCTATATTAAATTGTTGGTCTCTAACTCTTCGTTTAATCCACTGGGGGACAAAGTGTTCAATTTGAATATCCAGAAAGCCTCCTTTCTGCAAAGTAGGGCAAATTTCTCATTATCTGATAGTGTTTTATCTGTAATATATTCAACTGTCATAACTTCAAGACATTTGATATCCATGTTATGATATGTTAAAAGTGTCGGAGGACGCTGTGCTTGTCACATCCACCTTTTATGACTCTCATATGTTCACCCACACACTTACATAATGTACATATGGTACGACCGACATATAATAGATTACATGGACAGTGAAGTATGTATATTACAAATTCAGATGAGCAAGTAATGAATTGTTTCATTTTGTATTCTCGACCCTTTTTGTTGGAAAAGCTCGATTTCCCGTGAGAGATAAACTGACAGGTAAGACAGTCTCTCTTACAACACTGGAATATCCCGGTTCTGTGATCAAAGTAAGAGCGGATGTCTGTAGTATGTACTTTTTATGAGATTTAAGCTTACTGGGAGCAACAGTATTTTTGAGTGTTTTGGGTCTCCTAAGGCCGGGTTCACACCTATGCGAATTAGATGCGTGTTTCCTCGCATCTAATTCGCATAGCAGGAGAATGTGCCTGGCTCCCTATGGATCCGGTTCACATATCTCCGGGGCGGCTATGGAGCGCGCTGCACAAAAATGCTGTGCGTCTTTCGCTCCGTTTCAGGGCCGAATTCAGGCATAGAATCAGCCCTGATTCGTCCCTGAAACGAGGTACAGGGACGCACAGCACTCCTGTGCGATCCACAGCGGGTTATAGTGTGAACCCGGCACAAAGGTAACTTGAGGAGCACTGAGTATTATATCCATGAGTTTAGGATCTAGTTGCAAGATCTTCCAGTATTTACAAATGGCCTGGGTAATTATTTGATGTTTGTCGTTTATAGCCTGTGACAAATCTAGGTGCATTTATTTGTTCCTTTTCTCAATCTCTGTTTAAACGGGGGGGGGGGGGGAGGGGGTAAAGTCACTGCGTGTTTCTGAAAGGCCTCATTTAGTAGAGGTTTAGGAAAACCTTTTTCTTAATTTATTCGTTAAAATCTGACCATGTTTATCATAGTCTTCTTTCTTTGTGCCACCACCCTCAAGGCGCAAAAACATTTCAGGGGGCCAATTTTAACGTCTGCGCTAAAATTGCACAAAAAAAGAAGACTATGATGAACATGGTCAGATTTTAATAAACAAATTTTTAGAAAAAGGTTTTCCTAAACCTCTACTAAATGAGGCCTTTCAGAAACATGCAGTGACTTTACCCCCCCCCCCCCCCCCCCCGTTTAAACAGAGATGTGTCACAACCAATTGTAGTATGCAAGCTCCCTCAGACATTTCTGTTTTTTAGTCCATTTAATCTTGATTGGTCCAGTCCCATCACATGACTTGACAAGGCACAGTGGTGTGAAATGTGTCTTCATAGCAATGGGACCAGCACAAACGGCTTGCTCTCCAAGTCCCCTTCCTCCTTGGCTTTGGCTTCTGCATTCATCCGTCTGCACGGCGAGTGATGTCATCGCCAGACGCCACTTCCAGTGTTGTCTCTACAGTGTGAATTGCCACAACCTGTGGTCGTTTACCTCCCCAGCACCGCCACGGCCATCCGCTTAGTGGCTCCCCCCGCAGCTCTTAGTGGTCCTTTTCAGCCCATCTGTTACACACCATCCTTGGAACTTGAGAGTGGCGAGACATATCTTGGACCCTTCCCATTGCGGACAAGCAGGTACCACTTAACCTTGGAGGCTGGTTCAACATCTGACACATGATTGCATGGCCTTTAATGTTTTTACTCAATAAACAACCATTTATTGTTTATCAAAACTGGTACTTCCATGGTTTATGTTAGATAACACAAACCACATAGCTACATCTGGACCCAAGCGCTTATGGATTTATTTGCAGCTTTTTGTACTTGTACTATATAACCTCAAGTTGTAAAGTGCTGCGTAAACTGTTGGTGCCATATAAATTAATAATATGGTGACATATTGCAGTACCTAGTATATAAACCATAAATACCGGATATCATAAGATCAATTGGAAAAACAAAATTGTTGTATCAAGGTGAGCAATGAACTGAATGTTAGGGACATGACTGCATCCTATAAGCTTGATGCGTTTTGTGGATCAACTCCACTTCTTCAGGAGAGGACACATAACATGTTCTATGAAAAAGAAAAATTTACCAACATGATCCAATGTAAAAAGATTGCTGTTCAATAGGTGGTGACTTCCTCAAGGGTCAAAGGTCAGGTGACCACGTTTATGGGCTTTAAAAAGCTGCATCCCAACACTTGACCTTTGACCCCTGAGGTAGTCACCACCTATTGGGTTTTTACATTGGATCATGTTGGTAATTTTTGTTTTTCATAGAACATGTTATGTGTCCACTCCGGAAAATGTGGAGTTGATCCACAAATGTCAGGTGACCACGCATATGGGCTTTAAAAAGCTGTCACCCAACACCTGACCTTTGACCCCTAAGGAAGTCATGTGGTAGTGACAATACATGTTGAGCAGATTCGGGCGACATAGCACAGGCAGCACACGGGAGCCACAAACCCAGTGGAGATTGAATGCACAGTTTTTACCCTAAATGTAAGTGGATACTTTCAATAAATTCTATGTGTTTCTAAAGCGGAGTTCCACTCATAAATGGATTTTCCACTCATTCGGTTCCTCCCCCCCTCCGGTGTTACATTTGGCACCTTTCAGGGGGGAGGGGGGAGCAGATACCTGTCTAATACAGGTATTTGTTCCCACTTCTGGCGATAGAGCGCTGCAAAATCTGCGTTAAAATACGCCATGTCCAGCCCCTCCTTCGCCCCCCCCACTGTCTTCTTGGAGACACACAGGTCCCAGAAGACAGCAGGGACCATTGCAATGAAACTCGCACATGTGCAGTAGGGAACCAGGCTGCGAATTCCCTTACTGAAGATGCGGCATCTGCACCCGGAGTCGAGGGACGGGTCAGCTTCGGGTGAAGGTCCTTATTTTCAAAGTCAACAGCTGCAGTATTTGTAGCTGCTGACTTAATTTTTTATATTTTTTGGTGGAACTCCACTTTAAATACTACACTATGGGAGCTTGTTTGCTTTGATCGAGGGGAAACAGATGAAAAAAGAAGTTCCTCCACACAGCTCACATAAAGTCTCTAGCATAACTCCGAGAGGGGAAAGGAGGAGAAGGACAGCGATCAGATGTCTCAGCAACCCGGATTATACCCAAGTTGGGAAAGACGAGATTGGACCTACACTGGTCTATTATTGAGGTGAGCGCAGTGGTGAATCGCAGTGTTAATTTTGTCGACTAAAATGACTAAGACATTTTAGTTGACTAAATTTATACTATTTTAGTCGACTGAAATATGACTAAAACTAAAACAATTGAGATGACGAAAATACAACTAAAACTAAAATGGCATTTTAGTCAAAAGACTAAAATGGGACTAAAACTAAAATGCCATTTTAGTCAAAAGAATAAAACTAAATTGAAATTTGACTTCAAAATTAAAACTGGTCTGTAGTGCATGTTCATACCTCAATACCATAAATATTAACATATTAGATTTTTCACTCCAGCAGTATATAATGAGTTTGGAAAGTGTACAGAAATGTTAACTAATGCATTACAATTTAATTACACCCTTTTGATTTTAGACGACTAAAATGTACTGGAGATTTTAGTAGACTAAAACGTAGGACATTTTAGTCGACTAAAATATACTGGAGATTTAGTCGACTAAATATGACTAAAACTAAAACAATTGCAGAGGACTAAAATGGGACTAAAACTAAAATGCCATTTTAGTCCTAAGTCTAATGCCCTGTACACACGATAGCATTTTCCGATGGAAAATGTGTGATAGGACCTCGTTGTCGGAAATTCCGACCGTGTGTAGGCTCCATCACATATTTTCCATAGGAATTTCCGACACACAAAGTTTGAGAGCAGGCTATAAAATTTTCCGACAACAAAATCTGTTGTCGGAAGTTCCGATCGTGTGTACACAAATCCAGCGCACAAAATGCCACGCATGCTCGGAATAAATTAAGAGACGAAAGCTATTGGCTACTGCCCCGTTTATAGTCCCGACGTACGTGTTTTACGTCACAGTATTCAGAACGATCGGATTTTCCGACAACTTTGTGTGACCGTGTGTCGGAATGTCCGATCAATGTCCGACCGTGTATACAGGGCATAAGACTAAATCGAAATTTGCTGCCAAAATTAACACTGGTGAATTAGTGTCGGGGATTGATGCACATGCATGCTATTTTGAACCCACGTAGGGTGAAGGTTACAGAGGACCATATTTAGGGAGCACCATTTTTAAGAAAATTTACTACAAACTATATGTTTGTTTTGTTACACTCTGAAGGATTGTGTATTGATGTCACTAATGCAGGATTGGGTTTTTATTTTGATAAGCCCAACCAACACATAGTATCTTTTTCACTTTTCAGTTGTGGGAACACAATATTTTGGATTTGCAGCTGTCACCGAAAACGGAAAATTTATATCAAATACTTACCGTAATTTTCCTTTTCTGATGGACTCCATGGCAGCCTACGTATGGGTTAATCCCTCCTCTCATAGGACCCCACTCCCATAAATCTTTGCAACTAGACAGAGACCGTGTTCTGTAACTTAGCCTACTCCAGCAAATGGGAGGGAACTCCTGCTGCCATGGAGTCCATCAGGAAAGGAAAATTACGGTAAGTATTTGATATAAATTTTCCGTTTTCCTGACAGACTCCATGGCAGCCTACGTATGGGAAATAACTAGCTATACACACCCGGGTGGGCAATTGCTGGTTAAAGAAAAAAAGGTTTAATTGGCACCATCAACAGATAATACGTGCAAACCAAAATTAACCGAAGACAAGGAAGCAGGTTCTACACAATAGTGTGTCATAAAGGTATTAATTGATGACCATGAGGCCGCTTTACAGATCACTTCCGGAGATACATGCCGGGATGCTGCCCACGATGTAGAAACACTCCTGGTAGAATGAACGGTCACTGCCTCCGGAGGAGCCAAACCCTTATGGGGCGTACACACGGTCGGACTTTTCGTCTACAAAAGTCCGACAGCCTGTCCGACAGACTTCCGGCGGACTTTCGGCGGACTTGCGGCAGACTTTCTAACGAACGGACTTGCCTACACACGACCACACAAAAGTCCGACGGATTCGTACGTGATGACGTACACCGGACTAAAATAAGGAAGTTCATAGCCAGTAGCCAATAGCTGCCCTACCGTGGGTTTTTGTCCGTCGGACTAGCACACAGACGAGCGGATTTCGGGGTCCGTCGTAGTTACGACGTAAAGATTTGAAGCATGTTTCAAATCTAAAGTCCGTCGGATTTGAGGCTGAAAAAGTCAGCTGAAAGTCCGGGGAAGCCCACACACGATCGGATTACCAGCCAGCTTTAGTCCGTCGGCGTCCGTTGGACTTTTGTAGACGAAAAGTCCGACCGTGTGTACGCCCCATTAGACTTGTAAGCCCACTGAATGGCCTGAACAATCCATGCTGCAATGGTTCTAGAGGAAGTACGCTTCCCCTTGTTTTTACCGTGGAAGAGGACAAACAAGTGATCAGATTGGCGAAAAGAAGCTGTGGCTTCCAAGTATTGCTTTAGAAATTCTCCGACATCTAGAGGATGAATATTAGAGCCCTCAGAAGACTTGAACGTGGGAAGAACAATTTCCTGATTTTCATGGAAAACAGTTGTTACTTTGGGATTTGAACCTAACATAGGAATCAGGACCACTCGATCAGGGAAGAACGCAAGGAATGGTTCTTTGAATCCTAAGGAACCGATTTCGGAAACCCTCTTAGCGGATGTTATGGCTACTAAAAAGACTACTTTGAGGGAAAGTTCCTTAACAGATGACTGGTCCACATGACATATTTCTCTTCCTGCAAAGAAGTCCAGGACAAGAGGAAGATCCCATTTAGAAAATCTTGGTCTCCTTTGAGGTCTAAGTCTTATTGCTCCCCTGAAGAACTGTCTCGTAAGGGGGTGCCTGGCCCATGATACACCTGTGAAGGCGGAGATTGCAGAAACTTGGACTCGTAGGGAGCTAACCGACAAAGACAGATCCAGGCCTGTCTGCAGAAAACCCAGAATATCCTGTATCTTTGGGTCAATACAAGAGCCATTAGTGGAGGCCACATAGTCCGCAAATTTTGACCAAATTCTTTGATAGACTTTGTTGGTGCCCGCTCTTCTGGCATTCAACAATGTAGCAATCGCTGAACTTGGACATCCTAGTGCTTCCAGTCTTCCCCTCTCAACCACCAAGCCATCAGATGGAGATGAGATGGGCATGGGTGAAGAGATGTTCCTTGCGACAGGAGATCTGGTCTGGCCGGGAGAGGGACCGGATCCCGGTAACTGAGCTGAACCAGGAGAGGAAACCATGGCCTGTTGGGCCAGAAAGGAACAATCGCCACTACCTCGACTTCTTCCCACCTGAGCCTTGATAGAAACCGAAGGATGACTGGTACCGGGGGAAAGGCGTAGGCCTTGAGGAATCTCCACTGATCCGTCAGGGCATCCACTCCGAAGGCTTGGGGACAGCAACACCTCGTGTAATATTTCTGCAGTTTGAAGTTGCAAGGGGATGCAAACAGATCTACTTCCGGCATCGCTCCCAGAGACAAGACCCAGTTGAACACTTCGGTGTGGAGAGACCATTCGTTGTTGTCCAGGGTGACCCTCGAAAGGAAGTCCGCCTGGACATTCTGAATTCCGGGGAGATAAACAGCTGATAAATTTGTCAAATTCGCCTGGGCCCAGGACATGATCGGACTTACTTCTTTCAGTAAAGAGAGACTGTGGGTGCCCCCCTGCCTCTTGATGTAAGACACTGCAGTCGTATTGTCCAGTCTCAGGAGGACTGAGGCCCCTGATGTCTGGTGGGAAAAGGCTTGAAGTGCACGGAAGGCAGCTCGAAGCTCCAGGATATTCGAGACTATCTGTCAGGCTACTACTTACCAGACCGGCGAGTCCGCTCGGGCAGAAGGTAGGCTCCCTTACGCGTCCGACTCGCGGCCCCTGGTAGAGCAAACAGGAGGCACGAGAGTACGGAGTGGTATGAGAGTCTGTATGCACAGTCCAGATACTGCAGGGTTAACAGGTGAGAAGGCTGAAGCTGGCTGGAGCACAGGCAACAAGACTGAGCAGGTTTGTCAGGAAGCAGGCTGGGTAGACAACAGACAGGCAGCTGGAGTCCAATGGAACAGGCAAACGGATGGTCAGGAGGCAGGCCGGGTTCGGTAACAGACAGACGGCAAAGGTACAGTGGAGCAGGCAAACGGATGGTCAAACAAGCAGAAGTCAGGTACAGGCAGAGTTCAAGGGGGGGTCCAGGAGACAAGGCCGGGTCGACAGGTAATCAGGAACAGTTCAGATACAGGGTCAGGCACTAGGACGACAAGCTGTTGATCAGGCAGCACTGATCACAGAGGCACGCCAGCTTAAATGCATCTTTTGGCGCCAAACGACGTGCACGCGCGCGCACCAGCACACACAGGCGCGCGCACCCACCAATGCCCGCGCGCGCGCCCCCGCACGCCGGCGTGCACAACAGGACGACCCCGGACACACACACCAGCACCGCGAGGAACGCGCACAGCGGGGTCCACAGGAACGCGCGCGCCAACGCGCGCCGACGCGCCCTGCCGCACACCGCCGCGAGCACCCTGCCCGCCTGAGGTACGCTCTCTGACACTATCCCTTGGGATGGGAAGTCCCATCTGCCTTGGGCTACCCCTGTCAGACAGAGGGCGCCCCAACCTCTGTTGCTTGCATCCGTAGTCACCGTGATCCAGGAGACAGGCGCTATGGAATGGCAATTGAGAAGATTCCCCCGTTGCAGCCACCAGGGGAGGCTCTCCCGCATGGAGGTGGGTACTCGTACCAGCTGGTCTCGAGACCCTGGATCCCACTGTTGGAGAAACCCCTTCTGAAAGGGCCGCATCCTCCATTGTGCCCACTTCACCATGGGGGCTGTGGCCACCATGGTGCCTATTATCTTTAGACATTGCGAGGCTCTGAGAAGAGGTGATGATAATGCCAGACGAATTCTTTCCCGAATCACCGGAATTTTCTCCAGAGGCAGAGAGATGGTACTCTCCATGGTGTTGAATTGGGCTCCAAGGAATATTAGAGACTGCGTTGGATCTAGGTGACTCTTCTCCTTGTTCAACAGCCAACCAAACTCTGTTAGGGTAGAGATGACCTGATCTCGATGTGCCAGCAGCTGACCCCTGACTTGTGAAATCATAAGTAGGTCGTCCAAGTAATGGTGTAATCGGATACCTTTGACCCTGATTAATGCTACCACAGTCAATAAGAGCTTCGAAAACACTTGAGGCGATGTTGTAAGCCCGAATGGGAGACATGTGAATTGGAGATGCCTCTGATCTACTGAGAATTGGAGATACATCTGAAATTCCTGTGCAATCGGCACGTGAAAGTAGGCATCTTTCAGGTCTATGGAGACAAGCCAATCTCCCGGTTGTATCGTCTGGCGTATTGTTAGCAGAGTCTCCATCTTGAATTTTTCCTTCTTGATGAAGGAGTTCAGATAAGTCAGGTCGATTACCGGCCTCCAGGACCCATTCTTTTTGAGGACCATGAAAAGGGGGGAGTACACCCCTAGGAATCTCTCTTCTGTTGGTACTTGAATGGCGGCCCCTTGGGCTACTAGTGAGTCCGTATATGACAGAAGAACTTGTTTCTTCTCTTCTATGTGAGGAAGAGTTGTAGGAACAAACCGGTGTATGGGTGGGCTGCTGAACACCCAGGTATGACCCGAAGAGACCGTTTTGACGGTCCAGAAATCCCGAATCGAGGCTGCCCAGACATGCTGGAAACAGAGTAAACGAGCCCCGACTCGCTCCGTCTGGACAGGCTCTATATGAAAAGGACTTTGCAGCCTCACGTCCCCCAGAAGAGGCTGACTTTGAGGACTTCTGCCCTGAAGGTTGATTTCTCCTCCAGTTTTTTCTGAAATCAGGGCCAGGTCTGTAGCGACATGCATCCCTCGCACGCTCCTGATCTTGTTTGGGATAAGTTTTCCTCTGACCAAAAAGGCGGCGATCCTGGGGTAAGAACCCTGATTTACCCCCTGTAGCACGGGTAATGGCAGAATCCAGTTTATTCCCAAAGAGGGAGGAACCCTCAAAGGGAATTTTACACCATGCCTGTTTAGAGGCAGGATCCGCAACCCACGGGCGCAACCACAAGGTGCGTTTTGCCGTTACCGAGGAAAGCATGACACGTGCCACAAGGCGGATAATATCCAGGGATGCTTCCCCCAGAAAGGCTGATGCCAGCTTCAGCTCATGTATTGGTGAGTTCTTGAGCAACTCCTCAGAGATCTTTCCCAATACTGCATCCATATCATCCGTCCATGCTTCCATAGCTTTAGACAAAGCTGCAAGAGCCAGGGCTGGTTTACAAGCCATGCCTGCCATAATATAAATGCGTTTGAGGTCAGTGTCGATCTTCCTCTCCAAACCATCTTTAAAAGAAACGGTGTCTTCCAGAGGAAGCGTGACATGCTTAACTAACCTCATTAAGGCCGCATCCATGAGGGGTGCAGCTTCCAGATGCTTTACCTCCTCACTTTTGAATGGGTACATTTTCGCTATCTTGGAAATCAGCGAGTTCTTCCTCTCAACTTTACTCCATTCATCTGAAATAATTTCCCCAAGTTCACCCAGGAAGGGGAAATTTGGGCGTTCTTTCCTGAGCTGTTTGAAGTACTTCCTCTGTTTAGAGGGGGCTTCTACTGTCTCCTCCCATCTCAATGCGTTTTTAACCGCTTTAACCATCTGTGGAACCAAGGAAAAATCGAAGCCTGTACTGGAGTCTTCCACATCCGCTTCGCTGTCCGAAGAACCACTCAAGGAGATGCTTCGTCGAGAGGGACTTGGAACCTCAGCGACAACCCTGTTAGGAACTGGTGGAGGAGCAGCAGGAGGGCTGGATGTACGAACAGGATCTGTCCTGTTCAAAGACTCTTGAACCACTCTTCTAACCAGAGCCTCCACCTGTTGGTCTCTAGCTCCTCGTTCTTTAACAGCTCGAGCATAGCATAGCTCACAGAGAGATTTACCCTCTGGGACCTGAGCTCTACATCCCCAGCATGCCTTCTTATCAGAGCGGCTGGAATGGCGGTGAGAATGGCGACTAGACGTGGACCGTCTGGAGGATGATCTAGAACGTCTAGAGCTTGACGTAGAGTGACGGTTTTGTGATCTAGATTTGTCACTAGCTTCACGTGCCGAAGAACGGTGTTCAGACCTAGAAGGGCTGAGGGAAAAAACAGAGTCAACATGCACCTGACAATAAAACCCAAAACAAAAACAGGCAGAGGGAAAATTAATTCCATCCTACCTGCAGAGTAAGGGTTGGCCACTGGGGGGCGGTGACACATCCATAGCAAACAACTGACCAGCAAGACACTGAAAGCAATCAAGACAGTATATAAGAAACTGATGGTTTAGCAATTAGGAAGAAACCATAGGCAGGCAGTGCAGCATAACTCTTACCTTGACCAGTCAAGATATGTGCTCGGGGAATCAGCTGCTGAAGCATGAAAGCATCCCAAGAAATAGCTGAATCTGACAGCTATTTAAATCTGCCGCCCAGGATGATGTCATCACGCTCACAGCGAACCCGCGCTGTGTACAACGCCGCCCCATAGACACCGCGCATGCGCGACCGCCGCCATCTTGCCCGGACCGCGCACGCGCAACCAAGCCTCGATTTCGTCCCAGCCGCCATGACCAGGAAAGCTACAGGGACAGACAACAAACAAATACAGGCTGCCATGTAATAGAAAAAAAAAACGGTATACATCACCACCACGGCACCAATTCGATCCGGCCTGGTACTGGGAGCCATTGCTCATACTGCACGACCAGGGCATTTTCATGAAGGGGCCTCCCGCTAATAGCTGGGATGAATGGCCATGTTGCCACTTGCCTGCCAATGGCCGGCTATTAAGCTCTTCAAGGCATCGCAATACTTGCCCATGTCCACCCTGCTAATAGCTAAGGTAAATGGACTCCAGAAAAGGACACCGCCAGAACCGTCATCTTCGCGTGCAAACCACCAGGACTGGACCGACAATTTTTTTAAGGTAAGACTACCTTGGTCCTAGGAGGAGGACAAAAAAGGAACACGGTCTAGGCTCCATCACACATTTTCCATCGGATTTTCCGACACACAAAGTTTGAGAGCAGGATATAAAATTTTACAACAACAAAATCCGTTGTTGGAATTTCCGATCGTGTGTACACAAATCCGAAGCACAAGATGCCACGCATGCTCAGAATAAATAAAGAGATGAAAGCTATTGGCTACTGCCCCATTTATAGTCCTGACATACGTGTTTTATGTCACCGCGTTCAGAATGATCGGATTTTCCGACAACTTTGTGTGACCGTGTGTATGCAAGACAAGTTTGAGCCAACATCCGTCGGAAAAAATCCTAGGATTTTGTTGTCGGAATGTCCGAACAAAGTCCAACCGTGTGTAAGGGGCATTATTCTTTAGTTTAACAAAAGAAACTTGGCAGGGCTGACACCATACCTTGTTATTTCATTTAACAAATAGAACGGTATTGTCAGTCCACAACAAGAACAGATCAATGGGAATTTTTCTGTGACTGCGTTGTCTTTAATCCTTTCACTGCCAGAGTCACTTTTGTGTGAAATATTAAAATGTCTGACAATTAGTTAAACCCCCAAACATTATATATTTTCTGAAAGCAAAGACCCTGCAGAATACAATGGTGGTAGATTAAAATTGTTATGATATTAGAGGAGCTGTTTATCACATGCATATTTTCAGTAAAAATTGTACTAAAAGTAATGTTACTGCACACAAACGAGATGCATTACCCAACTTTTTGGTAAAATATAAAATATGAAGTTGTTCTGAGTAAATAGAAACCCAACATATAAAGCCTTAACATTGTGCATGCCGGTGAAAAGGTAAATGTAATGCCGGCCATCAGAAACAGAAATACTATATAATGTTATTGTGGTGCCTTAAAATTCATGTCCAACCAAAACCTTTTTTCTTTTGGACAGCCACTGTCCAGGGCTCCATTAGAGAGATTTTCCCTCACTTCCTGTCCTGCACATAACAGTTTTACCAGACAGGAAGAGAGGAAAAATCTGCAATAGGGACACAGACAGAAATATAAGGCTGACAGGGATTCCAGCCTTCCAGTACTTTACTAAAAATGTGTTTTATTTCTGGGCAGCTATTGGAGAGATTCCCTCACTTTCTATAGTAAAATGTTATCTGCAGGACAGGAAGTGAGGGGAATCTCTCTAATGGAGCCCTGGACAGTGGCTGTCCAAAAGAAAAAAGGCTTTGGTTGGACATGAATTTTAAGGAACCATAATAATATTATATAGTATTTCTGTGAGGGGAATCTCTTTTATGGAGCACCAGATAGTAGTAAAAACCTGACAGGGATTCTTTATCCTTCCCAACTCTATTCAAAAGTGACAAAAAAGATATGGAGTCATTAAGGGCCAAAGTCATTGAAGGTCCCATTCACACTTGAGCATTGTGGTAAAAAGTGACACCTTAACACATAACAATGCATGACAAAGCACCTTCTCTATGGGCAGTGCAATGCGGTGTCATTCATTGTGAATTGCCCCCCAATACATTGTACAGTAGATCCCAACACACAACACACCTCTAGGCACCATAATACACATACCATGCACTGCAGTGTGCTGCTTTATTAAAAAAAAGGTCATGTGTGTTTTTTCATCCATTGTGGTACATTGGCAGCTGTTCATTATGAATGAATGTGACCATTAACACCCGGCAATGGAACTCCTAAATGTGAATGGGCCATACATGATTTTCATGAACACATTCAAGGATATGCTTTGATTTGATATAAATGCAGTGTAACAGACTGAATGAGTCCTGCACATTATCACACATATCTCCTAAAGACACAGCTCTGTAGATCAGATTGGAAGATTTGCTCTTCATATTTTACTTACGCTGAACACATGAGATTTTTAATAAGACTTCCCTTCTCCCACCACTCTGTCACTGCAGAATGTACAGCGAATATCCCTCCTATAATGATGTCTCCATCCTGAGAATACTTGTACTCAAATGTATAATTCTTCATAGTCATATCACAGTGGTGAGCAGAGTTCTGAGTGTCAGATGTGCAGGGGGTCACACACAAAGACAACAAGCACAATATTCTAAGTGGATATTTGAAGACAACATGGCCGAGTCTCTGATATACTCCAATGACTTCTTCCTCTTCTCCCACCTCATTATCACTGACATCAGCCCAGGATCCTGACACTGAGTTCATGGCTCAGCTGAAGGCTGTGAGAGTGTCAGGTTTATAAAGAATAATTCTGTCATTTATTACTGATAGACTGGAATATGAATCTGCTTATAGAGTAGGAAAAAAAAGGCCAAACATAAAATACACAGAATCCATCTTTGTCAGCACTATAGAAAGTGAAGGTTATAAAAATATCATTATGACATATTGTACATGAAACAGTAAAAATGAGAAGTTTGATGGCCAAGAATGCCATGTTTATTATTATTAATATTCATAATATTTCTATTTTTATATAAATACAGGTGTAAGTATAAGGTTTGGCAGAAACCATAGATTTGTGGGGAATCCGTGGGATTTGTAAGGTTTGTGAATCACAAACTTTTGGCTGAAAATTTTGCAGGTTCACCACCAAAGTAGAGAACAACCTCTAATGCAGTGCACAAGGAATGGATGAAGGAATGGTTAACCTATTGATGTAAGGGTGGGCTCACAGCAGCTACAGTATATTATGCGTGTTTTTAGGGACAGCTGACACTTTTGCGTAGTGCATGTCACATCTGTGCATGTCCCCCATGGCAGTGCATAGATCAGAACATTAGCGTGTTTCTGCCAATCTGCTTTTTAATCTGCCTTTTGTTTGAAGTATGCCACTGGATGGTTTGAAAGACTAAGTGCAAGAACAGTGTGCACCTAAACCACCGCCCATCATTCACCAAACCCCCTATCCCAACTGATAAGAGAAAAGTTGGCATACACCAGTTAGGCCTATTATCCCTGATTATAAACTATCCTGCTGAGAATTTGATAATTTGAAATCAGTATAGAAACCTTTCCATGTGAGGCAAGCCAAGGTCTCTATATTGATGTCTTACTTTTTGTGACTTTTACTTTGACAATAAATCTGTGATGCAGCAGATAGTACTGTAGACCTGTTTTTTTATTTGATATCACATTGTGTAGTGGGACAAGGCAAGGTCTACAAGCTGAAATTTTCTGCTGCAGAGGTCAAAGGATGTACCAATCACAAAATAAGAAATCTCTTCCTACACAGAATTGTCAACCATCCATAACAATTCTGACACACACTGACAGTATGGCTGCTGTAAGGCCACTGATATATAAAAAAAGATCTGGGTTATGCATTCCTTTACATTATTGGCTCTTGTGATGATGACTAGGGGCAATAAGTATGCAGCCAAAAGTCTAAAATGTGCAAACTTTGTGAATGCCGGTGAATTGCTGCAAATTCATTGTAGTGGTGAAGTCAAACTTCATCCCGAACAATTTTTCAAAATATTTTGAAACATTTCAGCATGCTTCAGTTACAGTACATGTCTAAATATTGAGAGACAAAATAATTTAAATGGGTATATAAACACAGGGGGTGGTGGATGAAGGGTGGCCTGGATGGTAATGGGGTAGGACACACATGTGCTAAGCTGTGCTTCCAGTCTACCCTGTTCCTGAGATCCTGGGTGCCAATTTTTGTTTTTTTGCCTTTGTTTTTGTATACTGTCAACCCTTCTCCACATGCCCCCCCCCCCATAAAGCCACTACTGCTACGCCTTCTCTGGACTAATATCTGAGGCAGGAGCGTAATCCCTTGAAGGGTGCTGCTGTTGTGCCCGCTCCAGATCCTGCCACGACTGACATCACTAAAGTGCTGGAGGCAATTTCCACCTGCCAGGAGACTCTGACGACTAAGATAGAGGTAGTGAAAGTGGACATATCCCTCATAAGACAGGATATGCACAAACTGCAGGATCATATCACAGAGATGGAGGCCCAAATTAGTCAAACTGAGGACACCCCCAGCAGCACACCTCGGAAGCCATGCAGCATCAGATCCAACAACTCTCCCAGAAACTAGTTGACCTGGAGAATCGAGCTTGGTGCTGCAATTTTTGCTTTATCGGTCGCCCTGAGGGCTCAGACCCTGTCCCAACCCTGCTACATTTCAGGAGACTCTCCTGATCACTACCTTTGGCAGGGCGGTCTTGATCTTGCTTATCCCATGGCCCCCATAAAGTTTCTCAGATGGAATGTTTGTGGAATCTGTGATAAGCCTAAATGCTCCACTGTCTTTAATTACCTCAAATGACATTGTGGTCCATTACTGGACAACATAAAATTGCTATCAAGCTCCCCTGGATTGACTGGGCTTGCCATGCCACGCACACCCCTTATTCCCGGGTAGTTTCTATTCTGATTGCCAAAATGGTCTAATTTAAGATTCTATCAGTAATATTGGACCTCAGGGCAGTTTTATTTTTATGCATCTGGTATTGTATGGGAGCCCTTATCTAATTTTGGCCCATTACATTCTTCCCCCTTACATTTCTGCGGTGGTTAGTGACGGTTTTCTGATTATGGCCCAATTTCCAGCCATGCCAGCTATTTGCCTGGGATATTTGAATATGGTTCTCAATCCAGCACTAGATCACCAGCACTTATCCTCTGCTATCGCATCGGCCACTCCATTAAGTTGTTTGTTTGCGGATTTAGCTTTGACGGACACTTGGTGTTATAAATACCCGACCACTGAATCGCTTTCTTTTTTTCTCAGCAATGCATTCAACCATGTCCCGTACAGATTTTATAGTAGTGTCCACTACCCTGCTACCTCTGATGGAGGAAGTAGGATTCCACCCTAGAATACTTTCAGACCCTGGACCCCTACTAAGTAACTCTCCACCTTGCTCCTCAGGTTATGCCTCATTCTTAGTGATTACACCCTTTTTGGCTGACCGCCCTGCCGGATCAAGAGGTCATTCAGCAAGAATGCCAATTTTACTTTAACTTTATAACTCTAACAGCGATACAGCCTAGGTGGGGTTGGTATGGGAGGCATTCCAATTACATGTTCGCTCTCTTTTATCTAGGTGCATAAACCGGCTGAAGCCTCGTCCAAAATTATTCTGCAACAGGCCTCCGACCGGCTGACGTCCCTACTTTTGTGGCGGATCCTTCTCCCGACAACTCCACTGCATTGAAATCACAAACTCGCCTTGTTGACCAACTGTAGGCGATTTTTCAGCAGGGTTAGCAGGCTGGTAAAATGCTGAATCACTTGGCCCACCAAGTCTGTAGGCCCCCGGTGGTTGGTACTTTGTTGGACATGCAGGGCACCCAAATTACTGGCCCATCACTGATTGCCACAGAATTTTGTTTATATTTTAAGTCATTAAACTACTCGCAAGCAACTGGTACTACTTTGGACACTCTGCCCCTGAGGCCCCCTCTCCACAGATGAAATTGCCACTGCAACTGCCACCCTTGCCCCTGCCAAGGGTGAGACTGCCTTCTCCTTGACTTCTATGCTGCCTATTCAGAGGTCTTAGTCCTTGAATTTTTGTCTCCGTACAAATATATCTTTTGAAGCGGCTGTCCTACCAGACTTCATGAGGGAGGCCTTGAATACTGTGATCCCTAAGGAACCCCACTAACCTGAATCATATTGCCCAATTTCTCTACTACATGTGTAGTCCTAGCAAAGGTTCTGGCCATATGCCTAAACTAAGTTATCCTATCACTTATACCAGTGTTTCTCAACTCCAGTTCTCAAGGAAGACCAACAGGTCATGTTTTCCGGATTTCCCTCAGATGAAACAGCTGTGGTAATTATTAAGGCAGTTAAACTGATCAAATTGCCTGTGCAAAATAATAGAAAGCCTGAAAACATGACCTGTTGGGGTGCCTTGAGGACTGGAGTTGAGAAACACTAACTTATACACCCTAACCAAGCTGGGTTTATGCATGGGAAAAACACTGCCATGAAAATCCGTTGCCTGTGCATGAATATCCAAGCCCATCATGATGCAGTAGGCACCCAAGTGGAGGTGACCAAGGAGTTTGATTCTGTGGAGTAGGGATCCCTCAGGGAATGTCTACAGGCTTTTGGCTTCAGTCCTAAAGTTATCATATGGGTAGAATTGCTTTATTACTCTCTGGTGGCCCGTGTTTCAGTGAATGGGTGGGTCTGACTCTTGGGTTGGGATGAGCCGAACACCCCCGGTTCGGTTCGCACCAGAACCTGTGAACGGACCGAAAGTTTGCGCGAACTTTAGAACCCCATTAAAGTCTATGGGACTCGAACGTTCGAAATTAAAAGTGCTAATTTTAAAGGCTAATATGCAAGTTATTGTCCTAAAAAGGGTTTGGGGACCCGGGTCCTGCCCCAGGGGACATGTATCAATGCAAAAAAAGTTTTAAAAATGGCCATTTTTTTCGGGAGCAGTGATTTTAATGATGCTTAAAGTGAAAAAAAAGTGAAATATTCCTTTAAATATCGTACCTGGGGGGTGTCTATAGTATGCCTGTAAAGTGGTGCGTGTTTCCCATGCTTAAAACAGTCCCTGCACAAAATGACATTTTTAAAGTCATTTAAAACTGCTTGTGGCTTTAATGTAATGTCAGGTCCTGGCAATACGGATGAAAATCAGTGAGACAAACGGCATGGGTACCCCCCAGTCCATTACCAGGCCCTTTGGGTCTTGTATGGATAATAAGGGGAACCCCGCACCCAAATTAAAAAAAAGGAAAGGCGTGGGGCCACCAGGCCCTATATACTCTGAACAGCAGTATACAGGCGGTGCAAACAAGACAGGGACTGTAGGTTTGTTGTTAAGTAGAATCTGTTTGTAATTTTGAACTGGTACATTTTTAAAGTGTTTAGCTCCAGCCAAAAAATCTATTTTAAGCTTTTTGGAAAACATAGGGAAGGGTTATCACCCCTGTGACATTTGTTTTGTTGTCTGTGCTCCTCTTCAGAAGATTTCACCTCACTTCCTGTCCCAATAACAAATGTTTTTTGAAAATTTGGGGTTTTTAGTAAAACAAGGATTGGTAATAAAGCATCAGTGAAGAGGAGACACATTTTTCCCATATTAACTCTTACAGGAGAGAATTTCCCTTCCAAGTTGTAGATTTCATCTCACTTCCTGTTGTCTCCTTCTGTTTGCAAGTAGGAGTAGTTTGTAAATTGGATGTTTGAAAGTAGGGGCCTGCCCTATATACTCTGCAGAAATCGGGGACTTAGGTGTTGGTGTTGCCACAACACTGTAAGCCCTCACAGTTACTCTTGGTGGGCGCAGGAATGGGCCCTGCTGTAAAATATTATATCAAGAATTGTAATTACATGCACCTGTTGAACAGGGGCAGAAAAAATGGGCCTTTGGTGGTGGTGGTGGTGTTGCCACAACACTGTAAGCCCTCACAGTTACTCTTGGTGGGCGCAGGAATGGGCCCTGCTGTGAAATATTAGTTCAAGAATTGTAATTACATGTCCCTGTTGAACAAAAAAAATTGGGCCTTAGGCACTGGTGCCACAACACTGCAACCCCTCACAGATGCTATAGTTGGAGCGCAGGAATGATCCCTGCTGCAAAGAATTGCATAAAAAATTGTAATTATATACCCCTGTTAAACAGGGGCTGAAAATTTGGGCCTTGGGTACTGGTGATGGTGCCACAACACTGCAACCCCTCACAGATACTCTAGTTGGAGCGCAGGAATGAGCCCTGCTGCAAAGTATTGCATCAAAAATTGTAATTATACGCCCCTGTTAAACAGGGGCTAAAAAATTGGGCCTTGGGCACTGGTGCTGGTGCCACAACACTGCAACCCCTCACAGATGCTATAGTTGGAGCGCAGGAATGCGCCCTGCTGCAAAGTATTGCATCAAAAATTGTAATTACAAGCCCCTGTTAAACAGGGGCAGAAAAATTGGGCCTTAGCCACTGGTGGCGGTGCCCAGAACCAACAATGTTCTTACAAGCTATCAGCATGAAAATTGAGGAGGATTGTGACTCAGCATAACAGGACAGTCCCTCAGCATCAGCATAGGCAGTCTTGAAGGGATCTCACATTTAAAAAAATCAATCGGTTACATCAGCATCAGGTGCTTGGTAGCTGGTAAACCAAGACTGATTCATTTTTATGAATGTCAGCCAATCGACCGATTCGGTGGACAAGCGCACCCTGTGATTGATTACAAAGCCTCCAGCAGCACTGAATGTGCATCCTGAAAGAACGCTGGATGCAGGACAGGCCAGTAACTCAATTGCATACTGTGCAAGCTCTGGCCAGTGATCCACCCTCAAGACCCATTAACCCAGAGGATTTTCGGTGGGAAAGGTGTCTGAAAGGATATTTAGCTTAACCACATCCATTTTATAACTTAAGTTTCCATTTTGTTTTTTTTTCCTGTACTCTATTTCACATATTACTAGGAGTGTAATGTAATCTAGTTTCGTTTCTCCCATCCCTGTTATCTTTTGTGTTTCATTTCCTGTAAAACACGTGATATCTTAAAAATAATTAGTTTCACTTTTGTCATAAATTGTTTCTGTATTTTATTGGATAATTTGTATGACGCAGTCAAGGGGCGGTAGTTTCTGAAAGCCCCCTTTAAATATTCACACCAAAGAATAAAGATTAGATTTACTCGGCGAGACTTTTGTCAGTTTTTTATCATTGTCTCAATGGGCTAATCTCACAGGCTTGTGGGGATTGTAAGGTACATTTTATGTAGACTTATCGAGGGTCTAAAAATATCCCTAGACAATCTACTTTTGCCAGCAGTGTCCAAGTCTGATCTTGGCCCTATGTAATCCTGCACCATGTGAATCAGACGCTGGTGATGGTTGCTGGAAGCGATCAGACCTTGGGGCTGCATACTAAAAAATTGTCTGAATGCATCGGTCAGACAGCTACCTTCTCCAAGGCTCCTTCTGTGACTGACCGAAGCCTCAGCAACATGTTGTCCAGGAAGACCAGGAAATTGTAACCTCCCAGGCTCTGGAAACGCGTTGCACAAACCTTTCTGCAAGGCCTCCCGAAGATGTTTCATCCTCTGCTCTCTATGCAACGGCAAGATAGGGTCCGCAACCTTACCCTTGTAATGTGGATCAAGGAGGGCTGCCAGCCAGTAATCATCCCTCCCCTTGATACCACGAATACGAGGATGACATGATCTGCAGCCACCTCCTCCCAGCCACGTACAAGTCTATGGTTTTTTTCGGACTGTAAATGATCCCTTGAAGACTGCTGCTGATGCTGAGTGCCAGGCTCCACCTCCATGCTGGCACAATCCTCCTCCTCCTCTTCCTGTGTGATTGGCAGGCGCGCAGGAACACTGTGTGGATAAAGGGGACCTTGAGAGGTAAGGAAGTCCTCCTCTTCCTCCCTCTGTTCTGCCTCAAGTGTCCTGTCCATTATTCCACACAGCATGTGCTCCAACAGATGGACAAGAGGGACAGTGTCACTGATGCATGCACTGTCACTGCTCACCATCCTCCTGGCCTCCTCAAATGGTGACAGGACAGTGCATGCATCCTTAATCATAGCCCACTGGCATGGGAAAAAAAACAAGGTCCCCTGACCCTGTTCTGGTGCCATCATCGCATAGGTACTCATTGATGGCCCCCTGCTGCATGTGCAGCCACTGCAGCATGGCCAACGTTGAGTTCCACCTGGTGGGCATGTCACAGATTAGGCAGTTCTTGGGCAGGTTAAATTCCTTTTAGAGGTCAGCCAGCCGAGGACTGGCATTACATGACCTGCGGAAATGCACACAGACTTTCCTGGCCTGCCTCAGGACATCCTGTAAGCCTGGTTACCTGCCCAAGAACCACTGCACCACCAAGTTAAGGACGTGAGCCAAACAGGCCACATGGGTCAGTTGTCCCTGTCGGAGGGCGGGGAGGAGGTTGGTGCCATTGTCGCAAACCACCATACCTGCCTCAAGCTGGCATGGCATCAACCACCTCTGAACCTGCCTCTGCAGAGCTGACAGAATCAGTGCCCCAGTGTGGCTCCTGTCCCCCAAGCACACCAGCTCAAGCACCGCATGGCATCTTTTGGCCTGCGTGCTTGCGTAGCCCCTTGAACGCCTACAGAGCAACTCTGGTTCTGAGGACAAATCAGCACAGGAAGAGGCCATGGAGGAAGAAGAAGAGGAGGGGGTGGAGGAGAGAGGTGTGGCAGAATCATCACTAGTAGAATTTTGGAGGCGTGGTGGCGGAACAACCTCCAACACTACTGCACCCTGTCCTGCATCCTTCCCAGCTGCCAGATTGCTGTCCTTCTTGGGCACCCCCTCTCTCTGGGCTCACGTTATTACCTTCCTCCAGCTGGGTACCATCATCAAAACCTTCAAAACGCTGGGCATCCTCCTGGAACATGTACCCAACACTGTGGTCAAACAGTTCGGGGGAATCCTCAGGAGGACATGGTGGGGCTAGGGAAGGAGTGACTGATGCCATTGAGCTGAGGGAAGAGGCCACGTTGGCAGATGCTTTGCAAGACAAAGTACCCTGAGCCTGGGTCAGAGAGGATGAGGAGGATGAGGATGGCTTGGTCATCCATTCTACCAAGTCTTCCACGTGTTGCGGCTCAACACGGCCAGCTGCCGAAAAAAAGGACAAGCGTGTCCCACGGCCACATGCTGATGAGGATGCACCGTCTCCATGACCAGCACTCTTGCCCTCTTTTATTGGCTTGTGATTGTCTGCCTCTCCTTGTTGGCCTTCCAGACATACTAATGGCCTTCAGTGAGATGTAGCTACACAAAGCTGGGATGTCTATATATACTGATACTGCAGCTAGCAGAATCAACTGCCTGCCTGTAGTATTATTAGTATGAGAACACCAGCAATTGTCTTCAGGTAGCTTTAGGTGCACACTGTGCAGAGGACACAGTACACTAACTGTAAATACTGTAGCTGCCTGCTTGTGGTATTAATAGGATCAGAACCACAGCAATTGTCTTCAGGTAGCTTTAGGTGCACACTGTGCAGAGGACGCAGTACACTAACTGTAAATACTGCAGCTGCCTGCCTGTGGTACTAATAGGATCAGAAGAACACCACCAATTTTCTTCAGGTAGCTTTAGGTGCACACTGTGCAGAGGACACAGTACACTAACTGTAAATACTGTAGCTGCCTGCCTGTGGTATTAATAGGATCAGAACAACAGCAATTGTCTTTAGGTAGCTTTAGGTGCACACTGTGCAGAGGACACAGTACACTAGCTGTAAATACTGTAGCTGCCTGCCTGTGGTATTAATAGGATCAGAACAACAGCAATTGTCTTCATGTAGCTTTAGGTGCACACTGTGCAGAGGATGCAGTACACCAACTGTAAATACTGCAGCTGCCTGCCTGTGGTACTAATAGGATCAGAAGAACACCACCAATTTTCTTCTGGTAGCTTTAGGTGCACACTGTGCAGAGGACACAGTACACTAGCTGTAAATACTGTAGCTGCCTGCCTGTGGTATTAATAGGATCAGAACAACAGCAATTGTCTTCATGTAGCTTTAGGTGCACACTGTGCAGAGGATGCAGTACACCAACTGTAAATACTGCAGCTGCCTGCCTGTGGTACTAATAGGATCAGAAGAACTCCACCAATTTTCTTCAGGTAGCTTTAGGTGCACACTGTGCAGGGGACGAAGTACACTAACTGCAAATACTGCAGCTGCTTGCCTGTGGTACTAATAGGATCAGAAGAACTCCACCAATTTTCTTCAGGTAGCTTTAGGTGCACATTGTGCAGAGGACGCATTACACTAACTGTAAATACTGAAGCTGCCTGCCTGTGGTACTAATAGGATCAGAAGAACACCACCAATTTTCTTTAGGTAGCTTTAGGTGCACACTGTGCAGAGGACGCACTATACTAACTGTAAATACTGCTGCCTTTGGTACTAATAGGGATTTAACAAAGGCCACCAGTTGGGAGTAGTAGAATGAATGGTGTGAGGGTAGGTTATATTGTTTTGAAACCTCCTGGAAGGTTTGGATGTTGCAGGTGCCTGGGCAGAGCAGTGAGGCTGCATGGGTTAGGCAAAGAGTAGACCATGTTAGGAATACTTCATGTGTCATTCCTGCAGGGAACAACGGATTACCTTGTATTGGGAGGTAATCCAAAATAGTATAAGGTACCTTAATAAGCTTACATACCTCATTTTCTTCTCAAATGAGATGGCAAGACCTTGAGGGGAGAGTGGAGCACTGCTGATAGATAGAGGGGAGAGACCAAGGCTGCCTCTAAGGCAAAGTTGGAGTAGACAGAGCTAAGTAATAACCAGTCCATGCCCTGCCTAAGAAGACAGGAAAGGTTGTATAGGCGGAGGTCAGGTAGACCCACTCCCCCCTCGTGTTTCGGAAGATGCAGTTTGTGCCTAGCAATGCGTGATCTCTTGGATCTCCACAGAAAGTCGCCAAAGCCTTGTTGAGATTTTGAATGTCTTTGTGCTTAAGTAGTAGGGGAAGTGTTTGTAGGGGATATAGCAGTCTGGCAAATGAGACCATTTTGTATAAATGGCACCTTCCGAAAAACGATATAGGGAGAGTTGTCCAAGCTTGCAGCTCTCTCTTAATCCTGTCAAAAATGGGTGGATAGTTAAGATGGTATAGAGAAGGGGGATCCTGGCCTATTCTAATACCCAGGTATGTTATTGAATGTTTTGCTACTTGTAAAGGAGATGATTGAGTCCAATGTTGGGAATGGGTCGGGTGTAGTGGGAGGACCTCGCTCTTACTGAAGTTAATGCGTAGTTCCGAGCAGTGTCGAAAGTTAGAGAAAACATCTTGAATGATATGGAGGTCAGTGGGCATAGTCGTTTTCATCTTGGCGTCGCCGATTTGGATTTCTGAAAGGAGTGGGTGGTCATTAAGTAATCGGGACAGTGGTTCTATGGCTAGATTGAACAATAAGGGGGAAAGAGGACACCCCTGGCGTGTTCCCTTTGTCAAATGGATTGGGGCTGATATGTTGCCGGACATCACTAGACAAGCTGTGGGAGCGAAATACATTGTTTGTATGAAATTTGCTACTGGGCCCAGGATCCCACACTTCCTCAGTACCAGAAACAACCATTGAAAACTGATATTATCAGAAGCTTTTTCAGCGTCAAGAGAAAGAATGACCATGTCTTTGTCAGGGTGACATTTAGCATGTTCCAGGGCAAGTATGACTTTGTGAATGTTGAGCACTGCTGACCTACCTGTGACGAACCCCGCCTGCGCCGGATGGAGGAGTGTGGGAAGAATAGAGGCTAGTCGGGATGCGATAATTTTAGATAAAATTTTAGAGTCGACATTAATTAAGGAGATGGGGTGATATGACCCCGGGAGAGTCAGGTCTGTTCCCTTTTTTGCCAGTAGCTTTATGAATGCCATTGATCCCATAGGGAGATATGGCCCACCCTCCCAAATACCCGCAAAGACTTGTAGCGTGTGTGGTATATATTCCCTGGTCAGCTTGTAAAACTCCGCTGAATACCCATTCGGGCCAGGTGCTTTGTTGTTTGGTAAATGTTGTATGGTGGAGAGAATTTCAGTCAAGGAGATAGGAGCATTTATGGAGTCTAGTTGGGCGTCTGATAATGTAGGCAATTTAACAGGAGCGAGGAGAGATTGTGCTTTGTCCATGTCAATTGGGTCCTCAGCGTATAGTTGTTGATAAAATTCAGACAGTAGGGCAGTTATTTCTGGTTGGGAGGACGTAAGGGTCCCTTTGCTGTCCCTCAGCGCTGCAATGTGAGTGGGTGTACAGGAGCCTCTCGACAGAAATTGGCAAGGAGTTTGCCTGCCTTGTTTCCATACTTATGTAAGTGGAGGGAATGGTAAGAGGTCCTAATCCGTTCCTTTTGATCTGCCCAGAGATCGAAACCTCATTTAGCAGCTAGCCACACCTGTCTGTTTTCTGGAGAGCGATGCAGGGTCAGATCCGCTTGGGCTTTCCTTAGAGCAGCACTTGCCTGGCAGTATTGCTCTAGAGAATGCCTCTTAAATTGGGTAGTGTAGGAGATGATCACACCTCGCAAAACAGCCTTGCCTGCCTCCCAGAATAGATTGGGATTAGATACATGCTCAGTGTTAGTGAGCACATAACCATTCCATGCTTTGTATATTGTATTGCGGAAATCCTCAATGTCTGATAAATACGATGGGAACCGCCACGGAGAGGGCTTATCATGGGATTTGAAGTCATACAAAACTACCACTACAGGGCTGTGATCAGAAATTGCTATCTCCGAAACCTCGGAGTCCTGAACCTTTGGGATTAGGGCAGAGGAGCAAAAGAAATAATCAATGCGTGAGAAAGTGTCATGGGGTGGAGAATAGAAAGTGAATTCCCTATCAATAGGGTGGGTAAGACGCCAAATATCCGACATGTGTAAGAGGGACATGGTGGTGACCAGTAATGTAGTGGGCTGTTAAAATAGATGATGGGTGGCGCCTAGTGATGAATGTGGAGATGATTTATAATCACATTTGTTCACAACACTGTTGAAATACCCTCCCATCAAGTGGAGTGAGTCTGAGGAGCGAAGTACCCATGCGGAAAGGTCTTGGAACAATGCAGTACCTGGGGAGTTGACCGCGTAGATGTTGGATATGGCTAGATCCTTGGAGGCAATTGTCAAATGGATTGTTAGCTTGCGGCCTTCTTGGTCTCTGTCAACCGATGGGATAGTGTATGGCAGTTTTTTATGTAAAAGGATGATCACTTCTGCTTTGCGCCCAAACGCTGGGGAACCAATGACCTCCTCCACCCATAGTTTCTTGAGGCGTTGGAAATCTTGCTCTCCTAAATGGGTCTCCTGAAGGAGAGCGATATCTGTTCACATACATTTAAATGACGGGGAATTTTCATCTCCTTGTTCGGCGACCGGAGCCCCCTGAGATTCCATGACACTATCTGCATGATGGATACTGAGTCAGTATAAGAGCTCTTCAGGGGGTACTGCCACCCAACAAGTGGGGAAAAAGGGGAGAGCATGTGAACCTACCGGAAAGTTGTAGTTAACCTTGTCCAATAAGGATAGGTTGTAGGTAGGGAGTAGATAGATCACCCTAGCTCACCTATTTTGGGGATAGCTGAAACTAGGGATTGTACTGTGATGACAGAAAGGAGAGATGAGTAAATTTAGGTCTAACCAGGGGTAAACAGTAAAACAACAACCAAATGTAAATATTGACTTCACTTTTTTCCATGCGAGAAAAAGTAATCAAAAATCGTTCACAGGAGAGTCTAGCTTCCATGCCCCATCAGATGGGTTTTGTTGTCACGCCAAGATAGGCCTTGTTCTCGAATCAGTCAAAATAAAATAGAGGGAGAACAGGGTATAGTGACAAATTTTTTCCCTCTCCCCGAGAACTCACCCAGACTGTATCTTGGCAGGGAAGCTGACATTTCCTGGGTATTAATACAAACATGGTACAGAATTTGAAACATAACTCTCCAACTTGCAAACCTATGGGGGGAGAGAGTATCAAATAAACAGGTATATTACCACCATGAAAGTAGCGGGCACAGGGATGTCCCATGCAGCACATATTGGGGCAAGTCAGAGGTCAGCGTATACCTGACCGTTGAGAAAGAGTAGGGGCCACTCTTGGATGGGTATTTCACTGGGCTGCTTTGGTGCTTGGATGAGCTTGGAGCTGGAGAGGAAGGAGCTGGGAGTGTCGTCCATAATACTGGTGTAAGCAATGTCCCCCACCATCAAGGATTCAACATATTGCTGGGCGTCTGCTCGGGACGTGAAGGACATCTGTTTGCCTTGAGGGGATTGCAGGCGCAGGACGGCAGGGTATGCCAGGGAGAATTGTGCTGGTAGAGCTGAGAGCATACAGAAGCAAAGGATTTCCACTGTTTGCAGACCTCCACTGAGTAGTCAGCGAATAGTATAAAACTTGTGGCCGTCTATAGAAAGGCCCTTCGCTTTACGGTAGTGCTGTAGAAGGGTGTGTTTTTCTGCATAGTTTAAGTAACGCACAATTACCGGTTGCGGCTTGGGTTGCTGATCTTTCTGAGGGCCTATGCGATGGGCTAGTTCCACCACGCAGGGGTAGCAGAGACCCAAAGCCTCAGGTATGTGGTGGCTGCAAAGCTCCATTAGGCTGGTCATCTTGTAGGACTCAGGGAGACCTATGATACACAGGTTGTTCCTGCAGGACCTATTCTCGAGGTCCTCGAGCTTATCCATCAGGAATTGGGGTACCCCTGCCTGCGCGGATAAATGAATGAATTGTTCCTCCACTGAGGCTATACGTTGCTCTGCCTCCTGAAGCCTATGTGTCTGGCTGTGAATATCCAGTCTCAGTTGCTCCATGCCATGCTGAACAGCCCTGTCCACTGCCTCTGCAATCATGGGGGTGAGGAGTTGGGCCACCGCCAGGGCTATCTTGGCATGTGTTGCCTCAGTGTCCTCAGGGAGATGCAGAGCCTGAGAGGGGGGAGGTGGAGCGGCAGTGTCCTCGGCAGGGATAGCGGCCGCCATCTTAGCCACTGTGACTGCTACTGGTTCAGGCGGGCGGCAGGGAGCCTGTGTGAGGTGGGGAGCGGATCGCTCCACAAAACAATCCATCCACCCCTCCGGATCGGTATCCGCCACTCGTATGTGCTGTAGCTGTGGCGCGGGCTATTTGCGCTGATGAGTCAGGGGGAGCAAGAGCTGAGGCAGGTCACTCCATGCTCGCACGGCGCCGGAACTGGAAGTAACATTAATTTTTAAAAGAAACCTCAGTAGAGCAGTTTCTTCTTGCTCTAGTGAACTCGCCTACAAAGATGGCTTTTATAGTGTGGGCGGGATGACAGCTACTGGCCAATAAAGTGATATCCCCATTGGTGGAATTATGTGTTTCGGATTAATTTGCCCCACTCTCTCTATACTCTATTTGTGAAGCTGTAGATCAGGGGTCTCAAACTGGCAGCCCTCCAGATATTGCAAAACTACCATCATGCCACTGCCTGTGGGAGTCATGCTTGTAACTGTCAGCCTTGCAATGTCTCATGGGACTTGTAGTTTTGCAACAGCTGGAGGGCTGCAAATTTGAGATCCCTGCTTTAGATGTTTCTCAGATTTAATGATTTCAGCTTTCTTGTTGAAGTATCTGGAGGTATATACACTTTTAGTATATTTGATGCCGTTCCTTTTTTATCTATGTAATACAGGTTATTATATACAGTACATTTATGTACAATTGTATGCTTATAGTGGCTTATTTTGCATTTCATGTATGTTTTGACATCTGTCTCCACCCCTTTTGTTTGGGCCATGTGACACTTGGAGACCATGTGATTTAGTCTACACTATTTAAGCTGCTTTGTGTCACTTCTTTGTGAGATGTGATTAACCGGTTCCCAACTGGCTTGCGCAGACATACTGCAGCACAATGACACCGCTGGGCAAAACCCTGTATGGGTACAGGGTCCCCTTTAAGAGCCGCCAGCGCACCCTTGGAGGCCCGTGCGCCCGCTGCATGGTGGGGGACCTGATGCATGTGGCAGGCGGGCTTGAGGGCCAGCACGGGGATTTGTGAGTGTAAACACACAAATCCCTGTTCTGTCAGGGGAGAGGAGACATATTGTTGTTCCTACTAAGTAGGAACAACAATATGTCTCCTCCCCCAGTCAGTCCCATCCCTATACAGTTAGAAGGGAACACACATCTAACCCCTTGATCGCCCCCTACCAGTGACATTTTTTCACAGTAATCAATGCGTATTTATAGCACTGATAGCTGTATAAATGTCATTGGTCTCAAAAATGTGTCAAAAGTGTCTGATCTGTCAGCCGCAATGTCACAGTACCATAAAAAAACGCATATCAACGACATTACTAGTAAAAAAAATAATAAAAATGCCATAATAATGCTAAAAAACTTTCCCATAATTTGTAGACGTTATAACTTTTGTGCAAACCAATCAATATACGCTTATTGCAATTTTTTTTACCAAAAATATGTAGAAGAATATATATTGGCCTAAACTGATGAAGAAATGTTTTTCTTTTTTTAAAAATTGGGGATATTTATTATAGCGAAAAGTAAAAAATATTGTGTTTTTTCAATATTGTTGCTCTTTTTTTGTTTATTTTTTAGTTTAATTTTTTTTAAAGAAATGTTATTGATGCTTTACATGTTTACAGTAATCACAGCAGTATCATATAATACAAAGTCATCAAACAAAAACAGTGTGATGTGTGCAATTCAGTAAACAGCCGGATCATTGTAGATCGACCTCTTATCATTTTCCTTGTGTTATGCATTTGACTTGATCCATCTCAAACCGGTTTGACTATATCTCTGTGTGGAGTCATGGTCAAGATTGATATGGATAAGAGGTATTTCTGCAGTTCTCTGTATCAGGAGGTAGGGGTATGCGTGTGCGGTGAGCTCCGTTTGAAGTATAGAGGTAGATCGACATTATCCACACCCATCCCCGGTCACCCCTAAAGGGCCCTGACTGTGACCGGGGGGGTGTATACATGTGTAACAATGGTGCGAGTAAGGTTGGTACTTCATATTGTGTGAATGAGCCCAATCTATAGAAAGAAGCTTCCCAGGCTTTAAAGGGCCTAGGTTTGGGGGGTGGAGATTGTCTCTGAGAGCCCTCCAGCAGTGCGGGCTTCCCTATCAAAGCCATGAGGGCCTTTGTTCAAAATGATGATAAGAAGCGTAGTTGAACATATTGAATGTGAGAAAAGTTGTTCATGGTGTAGTGGGGTACGAGGGACTCTTTTTTTGTTTATAGCGCAAAAGATAAAAACCACAGAGGTGATCAAATACCACCAAAATAAAGCTCTTTTTGTGGGAGAAAAGAGACGCAAATTCTGTTTGGGTATAGCATTGTATGACCGCGCAATTGTCAGTTAAAGCAACGCAGTGCCAAATTGTAAAAAATGCTCTGGTCAGGAAAGAGGTCAAATCTTTTGGGGCTGAAGTGGTTAAGGCTTGATGGCCGAAACACGTTGCTTTTTTGAATGTTGATCACCTGCATTGATAAAACAATGTTTTAGCCAACTTTGATGGCTCCAGCCTTTTTCCATTTTTTTCTATGGATTGTAGATGGAGGATTGCAGAGACTTTTGGAGCCTCACCAGGCATTACACAGGAGGTATTAGCTCGGATGCACCTGTTCCACTACTATAATTTGTGGACTCTACAACATTCCTACAGACTAAATTTGATTTGGGTTATTTTCACCAAAGAAATGTAGCAAAATACATTTTGGCCTAAATTTATAAGAAAGATTATTTATTTTCAAATATTTATAACAGAAACAAAGAAAAACACTTTTTTTTTCAAAATGTTTGGCCTTTTTTTCATTTATTTAGTAAAAATAAAAAACCCAGTAGTGATTAAATACCACCAAAAGAAATCTCTGTTTGTGTGAAAAAGATGATAACAACTTAATATGTGTACAGCGTTGCATGACCGCGCAATTGTCATTCAAAGTGTGAGAGCGCTGAAAACTGGCCTGGGCAGGAAAGGGGGTGAACGTGTCCGGTATTGAAGAGGTTAAATGACAAAGATATCACCAAATAAACAGATCCATAAAAGAAATTTTGCTCTGCTTTATAGGGGGTGTACAGGGGTGAGAGAGGAAGTAGTTAAAAAGGTTCTTCTAGTTACAAACGTTGGAATAAAATGGAATCTTTAAAATACCAACTTTGTTTCTTTATTGCACAAAAATGTTTTTTTTTTTTAGAATTATGTCACCCCCTTTTATCAGCTGCTTTAAAAAAATGTATGTAAAAGTTATGTTTTTATTATTTTACATACTATTTGTTTTGTAAAAAAAAAAGTCTTATTATTATTATTATTATTATTATTATGTGTTTTTTAGTTTCAATATTTTTTTATTTTGATTCAATAAAGAAGAGAAAGAAGAATATTCAGTATACTGTTATATATACATGTAAGCGTATGCGGGTGATCTATGGTAAAGAGAGTAATAGGGAGGCATAAGTCCTAAGGGGAGAAGTCACAGAGATAGTTATAGGAGAGAGGTTAGGGTGAAGAGGAGGGGTAGAGAAGTAAGGTAGGTGGGGAAACAGTGGATAGGTAAAGGTGGCGGGGATGACACCATTGGGCTGGGTATGTGGATGGTCACCTGCTAATAACATGGATATTAATAACATTTGTGTAGTTTAGAGCCCAGACTGTCTTGTATTAGGCCATGTAGTAGTAGAGTTGAGGTAACTTACAAGAAGTGTGAGAGGTCCAGGGGGACCATAAAGAAGTACATTTTCCAAGCAGAAGTTGTGCTTTGGCAACAATAAACTCAAGCAGGGCATGTTCATTCAGAACTTGAGTAGTGATGGCAATATCAGGGGGTGTCGCTTGCTTCCAGCTCCAGGTAATTGTGAGTTTAGCTGCGATGAATATGTGGGTTAAGATAGCTTGGCATTTAGGAGGCCAGGAGTCCAATCCTATTCCTGAACAGAGCCAACTTTGGGTCTGGGTTAAGGGGCATTGTAGAATGGTGCTGGGATGGATGGCTGCTATCTCAGTGCTGGGGGGAAATGGTGACTTGGGATGATTCCATTGAAGATGATCTCTTCCTATAATGATCTATGAGAAGTATTCCTGGTCACTGTCTGGGTGACATGAAGAAAAGATAGAAAGGTGAGAGGACAAGAAGGAGGATTGCTGGTCAGATTACAGCGGCTGAAAGGAACCAAAATCCCCCTTTAATAAATCCCTCTATGATGTTCTCTTAGAGCAGAAGATACAGAAATGTCATCACATAAACCTCCAAACAATGGATTGATGATTTCTCTATTGCTTTATTCTTCCATTCAGGAGAATGGGAAGATCTCTTCTACCCACCCAATGTAGAGCTGTAGCCAGGCCAGGAACATCCCATAATATACAGATTCTTAACAAGCAGTAACCAAGATTTAACCCTTTCCCTGCCAGAGACATTTTTTTTTTCATTTTGGCACACATATAAAAATGTACATTTTAGGCCTGAGGATTACTTAAACCCCCCAACACATTACTGTACAGTATATCCTTTCTGAGATCCTGAGACCCTATAGATGAGAAGGGGGGCAGCTGTCATTTTATGTCAGTGCAACTGGATATCCAACCCGTATTTTCATCAAATAACACGTCATATTCATTGTAATTCACACAAACACTATTCGGGTCACAATTCTTAAGGTAAAATATAAAAGATGGGGTTCCATGGAGTACATAGATACCAAACATGTAAAGACTTCAAATTGTACATCTGTGAAATGGGAAACAATTCCGGTACCAGAAATGGCCCATAAGAAATGATTTATCAGAGTTTACAGATCATCAATTTAGAACTAACAGTAGAAGAATGACTGAAGAAGTTTTATTTACACTCCAACAGACATAACAACATGTAATATGTGGGGGAATTGTCAGTTTTGTGCTCAGACATACCTACACATAAGATCATTTATTTTATTATATAGTATATTACATTATTAAACTTCTTTTTTACTTAGATTTATTGTTATCACAATCAGACTAATCCCCCCATATGTAATAGTATAGTGCAGGGGACGTGTTCTCTTCATGGAGATCAGAGAGATGATTGGAAATGGATGGTAAACCCAAAGCTGTGTTATAGAAGCTCCTAGCTGGGGGTCTGTGTTATACAACCCAACAACTTCCCAACAATCTCATTATTATCTTACTCTCTCATCCATACATGATGATTGGCTCCTATGTTGGGTGTTGCTTTGGTGCCTCCTTAGTAAGCAATTTTTGGAGTGCGTCTTTTCAGAATTTAGACAATTTATTGATTTAATCGGATTATGTACAGTATCTCACAAAAGTGAGCACACCCCTGTGTATATATATATATATATATATATATATATATATATATATATACGTATATGTATATATTTCTTCTATCTTTTCATGTGACAACACTGAAGAAATTACACTTTGCTACAATGTAAAGTAGTGAGTGTCCAGCTTGTATAAGGCCCCTTTCACACATGCGGACAGTATGTCCGTATTTCATCCATCCGTTTTCGGATGAAATACGGACATACATGCATCCCTATGGGATAGCGGGTGTCAGCGGATGTACATCCGCTAACACCCGATGTTGTCCGGCTCCGCTCTCGTCCGATTCTGCGGACGGAAGAAAATCCTATTTTTCTATCCGTCTGCAGAGTGGATCGGAGGAACACAGACAGACGGTCTGTGTTCCTCCGATCCCCCATAGGCAACAAAAGTGAGTACACCCCTAAGTGAAAATGTCCAAATTAGGTCCAATGTGTCAATTTTTTGTGTGGCCACCATTATTTTCCAGCACTGCCTTAACCCCTTTTGGGCATGAAGTTCACCAGAGCTTCACAGGTTGCCACTGGAGTCCTTTTCCACTCCTCCATGATGACATCACGGAGCTGGTGGAAGATAGAGACCTTGCGCTCCTCCACCTTCCATTTGAGGATGTCCCACAGATGCTCAATATGGTTTAGGTCTGGAGACATGCTTGTCCAGTCCATCACCTTTACCCTCAGCTTCTTTAGCAAGGCGGTGGTCTTCTTGGAGGTGTGTTTGAGGTCGTTATCATGTTGGCATACTGCCCAGTCTCTGAAGGGAGGGGATCATGCTCTTCTTCAGTATGTCACAGTACATGTTGGCCTTCATGGTTCCCTCAATGAACTGTAGCTCCCCAGTGCCGGCAGCACTCATGCAGCCCCAGACCATGACACTCCCACCACCATGCTTGACTGTAGGCAAAACACACTTGTCTTTGCACTTCTCACCTGGTTGCCCCCACACACGCTTGACACCATCTGAACCAAATAAGTTACCCTCAGCTTCTTTATACTGTTAAACTGCTGCATGGTCTTATAGCCTAGGCCGTCTTTATGTAGAGCAACTATTTTTTTTCAGAACCTCAGAGAGTTCTTTGCCATGAGGTGCCATGTTGAACTTCCAGTGACCAGTATGAGAGAGTGAGAGCGATAACACCAAATTTAAAAACACCTGCTCCCCATTCACACCTAAAACCTTGCAATACTAATGAGTCACATGACACCGGGGAGGGAAAATGGCTAATTGAGCCCAATTTGGACATTTTCACTTAGGGGTGTACTCACTTTTGTTGCCAGCGGTTTAGACATTAATGGCTTTGTGTTGAATTATTTTGAGGGGACAACAAATTGTTATACAAGCTGTACACTCACTACTTTACATTGTAGCAAAGTGTCATTTCTTCAGTGTGAAAAGATATAATAAAATATTTACAAAAATGTGAGGGGTGTACTCACTTTTGTGAGATACTGTATGTGTCCTAATATAGATCTAAAAAAAAAAAACATATTGGTTCTTTGGAGAAGACATACATTTCCTACTGACTTTTGTATAATTACTTATTCAGGGTTCAGGGCCCCACTAGGTATTAGGGGGTTTGCTTTTTAAATGTGGAATGATAAAAGTGATATGAGTTTATTTAATAATGCAGACTTTTGATTTATAATTTTCTTAGTGGTCAGCCTTGGGTTTAAAATCCATTTAAAATAATTTCAAACTATTGATTCAGTTTTTAGGGAATTTGTGTGGAGCTGAGGAAAACCTAGAATTAGATATGAAATATTACAACAGCCGATTGATAAGGGGGAATTGCGATACCTAATGTAAGATTATATTTTATTGCATCACAATTACAACATTGGCGTGGTTGGGATGTAATGGACATGGAGGACCCTATACAAAAGATAATAACATCTCAATTTAAAAAATACCCCCTAGTTCAACTAATAGTTGCTCACCATTTTTATAATAAAAAAAGGTTCCCTACTTTCCACCTGATTCATAGAGTATGGGAAGCAGTACAAAATATTACTCAACATAAGGGATATACGAAATATATGACCATATGGGATAATTACTGCCTTTCTGAATTAATTAAACTCTCAGAATTCTCAGACTGGAAAAATGTGAGCATAATATTTATTCATCAGCTATACAAAGGGGATGTTTTACTTCCTTTTAATATATTAAAAGACCACTACCAGCTAACGAACAATAACTTCTACCAATACCTTCAAATTCGTCATACACTACAAGTTCAAAGCTCAAAACTCCAATTATAATATCAACATTCTAAAATATTAACAAAGGCAACTTTGGTTGCCTGTATGAAACACGGATTAATAGGAATTCTTTACTCTAATTTACAAATAACGGAGAATACTGAACACAAAAATAGTTTTACCCGGTGACAAGGAGATATAGAGTCTCTAGATAAGGAGGAATGGACACGTGCTTTGGAAACACTTCCTAGGACCTCTCCCTCGCCCTCCCAAAGGATATCTCAGCTTTTTATTATACATAGGGCTCATTATACTCCACAAAAACTCTATGCTTGGGAGAAAATATACAACACCGCTATGTCCACTATGTTCTATATTTAATTGCTCTCTTATCCACATGCTCTGGTGATGTCCAAAACTCTATCGAAATTGGAAAAAAGTATTTACAACTCTAAATGTATTATGCTCCACTGAGATAATGGGGATGCCCAAACTTGCATTATTAAGTATAATAGCTGATGGAGCACTACCAGTGGAGATGCATACTATGTGGATAAGATCCCTATACTTAGCATGTAAAGTTATTCTACAAAAATGGATATCCGCTGACCCACCAACCCATAAACAATGGGTTGAGAAACTTAATTATACACTTAGAAGAAAAAAATGAACATATAAGCACAGAGGTACACCACAAAAGATTGGTAAAATATGGTCATGCTGGATAAAATCTAGTAGTGGACTATATGATGGCTAATTAGTAGAGAGGAGCGAAGGTAGAGGAGATAGTTGGGAGTAAAGAGCTGAGGTAGAAGAGAGAGGAGTAGAAGAACATAAAATAAAGCTGCAATAGCCTGATGATCGACATTTGGGGAGTCAAATCTGATGGGTAGAATTTTTTTCTTCTCTTTAATATGTTAAGTTAATTTAGTCCGTGTGGTGCAAGGCTTGTTTGCTTTGTGTGTTTTTTTTTTTTTATGTATTAACCTGATTTATTAATTGTTTGTATGTATTATATTTAAAACGATAGGTGGCTGCACACAGGAAATAATATAGAGGGATCTCCCAATCCCTAAATATATGACAGTCACGAATGAACTTTGAATACGCTACTGGATGGTCTTACTTTCAAAGATGCTATGTCTCATATGTATTTTTTAACTATGTTTAAATAAAAATGTATATTTTATTGATCTGACTGATCTTTACCTACTTCCAATAGACGTGGTATCTCCCTGCAAAATCCCATTCCTTTTGAAAGAGTATCATCTTTATTTTTGTATGTATTATAGTAAAAATAAAAAGAATATTTGATTGAAAAAAATAAATAATTTCTCTGCTCTCATTTAGTGTCCTGGGATTAGAATCCAAGGCTGACATATAATAATCAGATTTATTGTTTATGTACAGAAGCCCTTGAGTGAATAAGAGTTGTAAGAATTCTAGAAATGTCTTTAACCACTTCAGCCCCGGAAGATTTTACCCCCTTCCTGACCAGAGCACTTTTTGCGATTCGGCACTGCGTCTCTTTAACTGACAATTGCGCGGTCGTGCGACATTGTACCCAAACAAAATTGACGGCCTTTTTTCCCACAAATAGAGCTTTCTTTTGGTGGTATTTTTATTTTTTGCGCTATAAACAATAAAAAGAGCGACAATTTTGAAAAAAAAAGCAATATTTTTTACTTTTTGCTATAATAAATTTCTCCCAAAAATATATAAAAAAAAATTTTTTGCCTCAGTTTAGGCCAATATGTATTTTTATACATATTTTTGGTAAAAAATCGCAATAAGCGTATATTGATTGGTTTGCACAAAATTTATAGCGTCTACAAAATAGAGGATAGATTTATAGCATTTTTATTAGTAATGGCAGCGATCTGCGATTTTTATCGGGACTGTGACATTATGGCGGACAGATCGGACACTTTTGACACTATTTTGGAACCATTTCCTTTTATACAGTGATCGGTGTTATAAAAATGCATTGATTACTGTGTGGCAGGGAAGGGGTTAACCACTAGGGGGCAGTGAAGGGGTTAAATGTGTCCTAGGGAGTGATTCTAACAGTGGGGGGAGGGGATTCCACACACAGGATAGTGATCACTGATCTCGATGACAGAGAGCAGTGATCTCTGTCCTGTCACAAGGCAGAACGGGGAAATGCTTTGTTTACAAAAGCATCTCCCCATTCTACCTCTCAGTGACCCTCCGTGACACCCGGCAGACATCGAGTCCACCGGACCCGTGGTCACGGTCACAGAGACTGCGGCGGCCCGCAGCACCGCATCTTAAAGGGAATGTACCTATATGCCCTTTTGCCCACCAGTGCCATTCTGCCGACGTAAATCGGCATTGCGCATGTCGGCAAGTGGTTAAGGAGACATCGGGGTCATTTAGACACTTAGGTTCGGTTCACACCTAAACCAACCACAGATCGCATAGCAACGCTGTCCATCCCTGTTCTCCGTTTCAGGGATGAATCAGGGCAAATTCTTTGCCTGAGTTCAGCCCTGAAACTGAGGCAAAGACGCACAGCCTTTCTGTGCAGTGCACTCCGCAACCACCCCGGAGACATGTGAACTGGCTTCACATTCTCCTGCTATGTGAATTGGATGCGAGGAAATCCGCATCCAATTTGCTTAGGTGTAAACCCAGCCGTAATGTTACCTCTGCACTCTGGTAGGAACAAAGCACAATCATGCTCGAATATCTTCTTCCTTGACCATGGAGACCAGGGAATGACAACACTTAACCCAGAAGGGATCAGAGCACATCACTTTTGGGTCCATTCTTTCTGCTGATCTCATACCTGACACTCACCTTGGAGATCCTGGGCAGCCAGGTGGGACTGGTAGTCCCTAGACACAGCGTTGGAGGGGCAGAAGAGGCAGTAAGCATTTTACAGTATGCAGGGAAATGATTGGACAGCTTGACAGTCACTGAAACCACTTCCACATGAAAGCTGACAAGAAAATGTTAACAATCTCCCAGGTTCTATAATGGTGAGGAGTCTGTTTACAGGTCAGTGCTGTCACCAACATAAGCCTTAAGTTGGTGTAACAGAAAGGGTTAAAACAATTTCTTACTGACCTCTGTAGCCGAAGGCACCATGGAGCAATTCATCCTAAAATTCTTGAATGTACAGTAGTCATTAATCAGGGCTCAGCACTCTGCTCTCCCCTCCTCCTGTGTACCTGATCTGTGTATACATTAGAGATTGAAAGTCTGGCAGAATGCCAACTAACTCCTGGAAGGTGGATCAGAATGAAAATACTTCTGCTGAAAACTTTGAATAGTATTTACTTCACAGTGTCTGTACCTACAGAGATGACTAGGAGTTTATCTGAACAGACTCTAGACTTAATCAGATATGGACCACCTGACATACTGTTCAATATTGACAAATTATGAATTCAACTTTTTGAAAGAGACAAGAAAGGAATTCAGCAGCACAATGAGATATAGGTAAAAATGTTTACAGAAACAATATTCAGAAATGCAAGTTTATCAGGAGATTGCATTCCACACATATGCTATATGGCCAAACATTTGGCCATATAGCCTGACCATCTCACCTATATGGGCTGGTTGGGCATCTAATTTCAAAATTACGATGATCATTATTGTGGAGCCTCTATATCAGCCTCTATATCACACCACTTCCTCAAACTCAATCTAGCCAAAACTTAGCTCATAATATTCCCCCCCTCGTGCCTCTTCCCCTGATTTATCTGTCAAAATCAACAGCTCAACTATCAACCTGTCCCCTGACATAGAAATTTCCACAACACCCCCCATGCCAAAGTCCTAGATGTAGTCCTGGACTCTGAAATTTCCTTGCAACCTCACATCCAATCACTGTCTATAGCTTTTCGCCTCAACCTCCACAACATAACCAATGACACCACAAAGCTTCTAATTCACTCGCTGGTCATTTCTCACCTTGACTACTGCAACTCCCTCCTCATTGGCTTACCTTTAAATAGGCTATCGTCCTTCAGTCCATCATGAATGCTGCTGCCAGGCTGATCCACCCTACGAACCGCTCAGCGTCTGCTACTCCTCTCTACCAATCCCTCCACTGGCTTCCACTCACCCAACAAATAAAATTCAAGATACTAACAATAACTTACAAAGCATCCACAACTCGCCCCCCAGCTACATCACTAACCTAGTAAAAAAAAAAAAAAAACAACTAAATGATTCTCTTTGTTCATTCAAAGACCTCCTGCTCTCTATTTCCCTTGTCGCCTCAACCCACACTCACCTCCAGAACTTCTCCAGAGCCTCTCCTATCCTCTGTAACTCTATACTCCAATTTGTCTGATTATCTCTTACTTTGTCCACTTTCAGATGATCCCTGAAAACTCATCTCTTCATAAAAACCTATTTGTCCCTCAATTAACAACTGTACAACTTATTTTCTCCATCAGCCCATCCCCCACAGTTATTACCTCTTGAATCTCTTGACCCACCCTCTTATGTCCCGTACACACGGTCGGATTTTCCGACGGAAAATGTGTGATAGGACCTTGTTGTGGGAAATTCCGACCGTGTGTAGGCTCCATCACACATTTTCCATCGGATTTTCCGACACACAAAGTTTGAGAGCAGGCTATAAAATTTTCAGTTGTCAGAATTTCCGATCGTGTGTACACAAATCCGACGCACAAAGTGCCACGCATGCTCAGAATAAATAAAGAGATGAAAGCTATTGGCTACTGCCCCGTTTATAGTCCCGACGTACGTGTTTTATGTCACGCGTTCAGATTGATTGGATTTTCCGACAACTTTGTGTGACCGTGTGTATGCAAGGCAAGTTTGAGCCAACATCCGTCGGAAAAAATCCTAGGATTTTGTTGTCGGAATGTTGGAACAAAGTCCGACCGTGTGTATGTATATATATATATACCGTATTTATCGGTGTATAACAAGCATTTTTTCTTCTTAAAATCAGGGGAAAATCACGGGTGCGTGTTATTGCGATCCTGAGCTCGGCTCTTCTCGGCCACTTTCGGCTTCACTTGAGCGCCGCCCGAACCTAGCCGAGTGTACTTGGCTAGGTTCGGATAGCTCCGCTCACAGTCACGCCCATCCCGGACGGGACTACGAGTGGAGCCAAAAGTGAACGAGAGACGCCGAGAAGAGCCGAGGACCGGCTCTGTGTATTTTGGCTCCGGCGGCACCATTTTCAAATTGCGGTCGGCGATTTTGAAGCTCAGATCGCAGGGGATCACAGGATTTTGCGAGCTGCAAGGCTGCACTGGGGCAAGGCTGCACTGGGATAAGGCTGCAATGGACACTGGGGAAGGCTGCACTGACAAGGCTGCACTGACAAGGCTGCACTGACAAGGCTGCACTGACAAGGCTGCACTGGGGCAAGGCTGCACTGAGAAGGCTGCAATGATGGGCATTTAAATGTAAGTTTTTTCCCTTAAACTTCCCTCCTAAAAGTTTTTTTTTCCTTAAAATTCCCTCCTAAACTTGGGGTGCGTGTTATACGCCGGTGCGTGTTATACGCCGATAAATACGGTAATTTTTTTTGTTTTATTCTCTTCTATTGTTTTTTTATGCTTTTCTTTTCTATTATTTTATATTCTATAATAGTCTTTTCAATTCAAATTCATTCTATACGAAATTCGAATTTCGGTACATGGCTTCTGAAGTTTGAATTTCGTATAGAATGAATTCGAATTTGAATAGAAAAGATAGAAAACAGAATAGAAGAAAATATAATATATATATTATATTTTCTTCTATTCTGTTCTATTGTTTTTCTAGTCTATTCTTTTCTATTATTTTTTATTCTATTCTAATCATATATATATATATATATATATATATATATATATATATATAAAAATATACACACATATATATATATATATATATATATATATATATATATATATATATATATATATATATATATATATATATATATATATATATATATATATAACCATCTTCCGAAATTTGAATTTCTTATAAAATGAATTCGAATTTGAATAGGAAAGATTAGAATAGAGTAGAAGAGAAAAGACTAGAAAAACAATAGAACAGAATAGAATAAATTATATATATTATATTTTATTCTGTTCTGTTCTATTGTTTGTCTAGTCTATTATTTTCTATTCTAATCTTTTCTATTCAAATTCGAATTCATTCTATATGAAATTCCACTTTCAGAAGCCATCTTCCGAAATTCGAATTTCGTATAGAATGAATTTAAATTTGAATAGAAAAGTTTAGAATAGAATAGAAAAGAATAGTATAGAAAAACAATGAAACAGAATAGAAAATTATATTATATATATATATATAAAACATCTTCCAAAATTCGAATTTCATATAGACCGAAATCAAATTTGAATATAAAAGATTAGAATAGAATAGAAAATAATAGAAAAGAATAGACTAGAAAAACAATATAACAGAATAGAAGAAAATATATTATATATATTATATTTTCTTTTATTCTGTTTTCTATCTTTTCTATTCAAATTCAAATTCATTCTATACGAAATTCAAACTTCAGAAGCCATGTACCGAAATTCGAATTTCGTATAGAATGAATTTGAATTGAAAAGACTATTATAGAATATATAATATATATATATATATATATATATATATAAGAGAATAATAATAAAAAAAAAATTGTATGTATATATATATATATATATATATATATATATATATATATATATATATATGTATATATATATATATATTCTATTGCTTTATTATTTTATATTCTATCTTATTGTTTTTTTTAGAAAAACGTTTTCTATTTTTTTCGAATTCGATTATGTTTTCGAATTCGATTCGAATATGTTTTCGAATATGTTTTCGAATTCGATTCGAATATGTTTTTGAATATATTTTCGAATTCGATTCGAATATGTTTTCGAATTCGTTCGTTTTTTTCGGATTCGTTTAAATTCTTTACTTTTGTAATTCGGAAATTCGGATGCATCCGAATTTCCGAATAATGAAAAATTCGTCCGAATTTCGATTCGGAACGAAACGGAATGCACATGCCTAATGACCACAACATACAGGGATATACAATGTAATACTGACACATAATCACACACATAGGTTGGACTTGATGGACTTGTGTCTTTTTTCAACTTCGCCTACTATGTAACTATGTAGCTATGTAACTATATGTAAAAATCAACCGTATTTTAGGAGTCACTTGATTTTTAATTTATATACAGTAACTGCAAATTTCTGATCAGAGGAATTACTACTCTAAACTGTTTTTTTTTTCTTTTTTTACAGTCTGATGAATTTAGATGGCCTGGGTGGAATCTGGCCATGGATAATACTGGCGGTCATTCCACTCCAAAGTCTTTTATCGTCTTCTGTACACAGGAGTCGGGGGTCCTTTTTTGAGTGTCTATGTCCCGGTCTGAATGATGGGGGGGGTAATAGTAGTCAGTCATGTTCAGCCGGGCTTTTTCTGTAATGCAGAAGATGTTTTGTTTCAATAATTTTTATTGAAGATTTAAGTATAAGATTGAACAGTCATTGTCATAAATCACATTCGAATTGAAATACACTCGTGAAAATGACATAGCAGTATTCATTCGTCAATCGTGGTTAAAACAATAGTACTATGATAGGTGTTGAAGGTAAGATGAGGTGTGTGATCTATTACCGACATGTACCCCATATGGGCTCATGCTGTAACAAGGGTGATTTTGGGACCCGTCATTCCCCTTGGTGTAAAGATGTTTCAAAAAGTAAATTATTTAATAGCTTAGAATAACATTAACAGTTCTTACCAGAGGATGGTAGTAATACAACAGTGTAGAATGTAAAACTTTCAAGTGTGAAGTTGTGAATGGACCGGTACATGTCTAGAGTAGTTGTAGAGCTTGAGTGTACTTATTGGAGCATTTGTACTCGTAATGAACTGTATGTAACGTGTAATAGAGAGATTAGTAAATAAGGTAGTTGAAACTAAAATAAAAAGGGGGGTGGAGGAGGGGGGTAGGAGGAAGAAAAGAGTAAGGGAGGGAGGTAGAGAGCAGTGCGAAATACTCATTAAGTAGAGCAATGTGGATCGAGTATGTATTAGTAATATCAGAAAATTATCAGGTAAGTTTTTGAGTGTACCAATTTGACCAGGGGTACCATAGATTGTGGATTTTTGAATACAAGGGTTTTCCCTTTGATATAATTGATTCATATGCGTAATGGGAGTGAACCAGTGTTATGACTTCTGTCAGCATTGGGGATATGGTCGTTTTCCATCGTCTAGTTATGAGTAGTCTGGTAGCTAGGAGTATGTGTGTGATTACTAGTCTGAAAGGTGGTGGCAGTAATTCAGTGTTCAAATTCAGTATGGCCAATTGTGGGGTGAGTTTGATGGGAAGGTGACAGATATCCTGTATAATGCATTCCACTTCTTTCCAGAGGGTTATTAAGGCCGGATAGGACCATAAAATGTGAGATATGGTACCTATTTGGTTACACTCTCTCCAACACTTGGATGAGGAGTGCGGATGGAATGTGGCCATTCTCTGTGGTGTTAGGTACCATCTTAGATGTATTTTATGCATTAATTCCCATAGAGAGATGTAGCTAAAGGATTTATAAATGGATTTTAGGGCCATTTGCCATTGTTGTTCAGAGAACTGTATCTGTAAGTCTTTTTCCCAGTCTGTATATGGTTTAGATTTGTGGAATACTGTTTTTTCTTGTAGTGTAGAGTATATTAGTGAGGTGCCTTTGGTAGGTGTGTTGTTGGAGAAGTAGTAGTTCCATATTTTGAGTGGTATTTCTCCTTCTAGTTGTGGGTGGGCTGTGAGACATTGTTGAATCTTGTAGCAATTAAAGAAATCTATGGAGGGTGCTTGGAATGTTGATTGGATTTGGGTAAAGGGTTTATTTAGTATCATAGATCTGAGTTCTGCTGTGTAGGTATTTTGGTCTGCTATCCATTTGGGAATATGCAAATCAGGTGATAGTAATTGTAGGGTTTGGATAGGTTTTTGAATGCTTTTGGTGGGTAATTGGGAACATTTTGCGGAGTGTAACATTGTCCAGGCTTTAACTGAAGCCTGTATGGTCGGTGAGTATAAACAAAGACTTGGGTGTTTGGTTGTAGTGCTGAATAACCAGTATTTAAGGTTGGGTCCTGGAGTCATGGTGTTTTCAATGTTTCCCCATAGTGTGGTTGGGTGCGTGTTTACCCATTCCTTCATTTGAGACAGTATGGTGGCTAAATAGTAATCTTTAATGTCTACGTATCCCATGCCACCCGCCAGTTTGTGTTTGGTAGTTTTGAGATGACTACATCTGGGTTTCTTGCCTTGCCAAACGTATTGGTGTATAATGGATTGGAGAGATTTGATGTATGAGTTAGTAAGTGGAATAGGTAGTGTGCGGAATGTGTAATGCAATCTAGGGAGTATGAGCATTTTTAAGGCTGCTAATCTACCAGCCCAAGAAAATTCAAATTTTGAAAGCTTGGAGGTTTCCCTAATAAGCATCTGTTCCGCTTCAATGTAGTTGCTGCTAAAAAGATTTCTGGTGTATGTGGTGAGTGTAATTCCTAGATACGATATACCTGCGTCTGCCCATGGGTACATATAGAAGTTACGTAGAAGGTTGCTAGTTATTGCATCTAAACCTAGGTCCAGAACCTTGTAATAAGAAATGGTACTAAACCTTTGTAACACAGATTGTATCGAAGCCAGGGAGGATATAGGGTTGGTTACCATCATGATGACGTCGTCAGCAAACAAATTGATCTTGTGTTCTAACATTCCAATTTTGAATCCCGTAATGGACTTGTTTGATCTAATATGTTCGGCCAGGGGTTCCATTATTAAGTTGAAGATGATGGGCGATAAGGGGCAGCCCTGACGAGTGCCATTAGAAATTGGAAATGGTTTGGATAACATCTCAGAGCATACCTGAGCTCAAGGTTTCGAGTATAAAGCCATTATCGCAGAAAGAATGTGGCCTTGGAGACTGAATTTAGGAAGTGTAACATGGAGATAGGTCCAGTTGACTCTATCGAACGCCTTCTCTGCATCCAGAGATAGAAGCAGAGAAGGCATTCGTTCAGACTCTGCATTGTGAATTATATTAATGATTCTACGGGTTGCCTACCTTTGTGAACCCAGATTGATCAGGGTGAATTAGTGATGGCATAATGTCTACTAACCTTGTTGCTATGAGTTTGGCATACATTTTTGTGTCAATATTGAGAAGCGATATGGGTCTAAAGTTTTGCGGTGAGGTGGGATCCTTGCCTGGCTTCGGTAATGTAATTATTAAGGCATTTAACATTTCCTGTGGGAGAGAAGAGGAGGAGGCAGCGTCATTACACATTTGAGCCAAGAATGGGGCTAGAATGTTACTGAATTGTTTATAGTACTCCCCAGTGAGACCGTCTGGTCCAGGGGATTTATTAGATGGTAGGGATGTGATTGTATCTAAAACTTCCATTGGAGAGAATGGAGCATTCAGCATTGTTAGTTGATCGGGGGATACTTTGGGAAGATTAATTTCTTTTAAAAAGTTTTCTATATCTTCTAAGCATGGTTGACTAGTAGTGGAGTCATCTTTCAGATTATAAAGTGCTTTATAATAGTGACTAAACGCTTCCGCTATGGCTTGAGGATCTATCAGTTTTTGTCTTGTGGAGGGATGATAGAGGTGAGATATCTTGCTTTTAATATGATGACCTTTGATGCTGAGTGCCATGGCTTTCCCTGTTTTATTTCCGGTGGAGTAGTGATTAGCCTTAAATCATTTTTGGGCTCTATCATATGATTCTAGTAGTGAATTTCTTATTTCTTGTCTGAGAAGTACTAGTTTTTCTCTAAGGGTAGGATCGGGAGTATTTTGGTTTTGGGCTTCTGCAGTTTTAATTTGGGAGGTGATGGTGTCAAGACCCTGTGATCTCTTCCTTTTCTCTCTAGCTCCTATTTGGATAAGAATCCCTCTGATGACAGCTTTATGAGCATTCCACAATGTAGTATTACTTGGTGTCGATCCCTGGTTTAGATCGAAAAATTCTTCTAAATGTTTACGGATAGTGGCTGAATGTTCGGGTGACTGAATGATTGAGGCATTGGATCTCCATAGCTTCGTACGTGGGGAAGTTGGCAAAGACTCGATGTTTATAGACACTGGTGCATGGTCAGACCACGTTATCGTGTCTATAGATGATTCAGAAACTTTGGGTAGAGTCCACTTGTCAACTAGGAAGTAATTGATTCTGGTGTACGAATTGTGTTGATGGGAAAAGAATGAGTAATCCCTCTCAGTGGGTTAGTGGCATCTCCATACATCGTATAAGTCATTGCTTCTTAGGAACTGTCCCATAGGTAAAGTAAGTCTAGTTTTGCGTGAGGAGGCATCTAGGGAGTTATCCGGTACAATGTTGAAATCTCCGCATACAATGAGGTTTCCTTGGCGGAATTTGGTGATTTTAGGCATCAGTTCAGAAAGGAATTTAATTTGTTTAGTATTGGGCGCATACACCGTAACAATAGTGTACCTAGCATTGTCCAAGGTACAATCTAGGGCCAGATATCTGCCATCATCATCAATCATACTGTTGTGCAGCGTAAAGTTGATTGTGTTTTTGATTGCAATCAGAACTCCATTTTTCTTAGTGGGGCCTGGACCATGGTAGATGTGGGTAAAAGATTGCAGTGCAAAAGATTGTTATTGCAGTGCAGCACTGCAGATTTTTTAAAGTGTGTTTCTTGCACACATATGATGTCACATGTAGATTTCTGGGCTGTGCGCCATAGTGAAGCTCTTTTTGCTGGATGGTTTAGCCCTTTGGCGTTTAGCGAGAGGAATTTGGGCATCTTGGTGAGGGGTGTAAGATAGTATATGGGTTAAGTTCTTACTCACAGTTAGCAGATAAGTTATTCTATTCAGAAAAATCTGGTGATTGAGGTACTCGCGTCTTTTTCTTCTGCATGCTCTCAGGTAAGAAGAGATGTGGGGTAAAGAAAACTATAGGGTGAGGATAAAATAAAAGTTAGCAAGTAAAAAAAAGGTAGACAAAAATACAAGAACTGACAGCAGTTAAGTAAAACTGGTACTGCTGTGTTGTTGTGGGGTGTAAGTTCGTGGAGCAATTTGCAACGAGCAAGGCATCCGACTGGAGTTGTGTTAAAGTGGGTCATGTGTGATCCCACTATTCAGGTATAGGTTAGTGCTTACCGGAATGGCGGTTATCATTGGAGGGTGGAGAGTTTTCTCTGCGGTTGAGTGGTGCTGATTTAGGTGGGTCGGGAATGATTCCCCATAGGTGGAGTAGTTTGAGACCTTCCTCCACTGTGGAGATGTTATGCTTGGTCCCGTTCTTGGTGACTATGATTTTGGTAGGAAAGCCCCATTGGTATGGGGATCTTGTGGTTATTGAGTGGTTTGGTAATAGTTTTCAGTTGTCTCCTCAATTGACGAGTATGCTGTGAGAGGTCAGCGTACAATTGGAGATTAGTGTATGGGGCAGGGAGCTGGCCCAGATGCATTAATTTGAACAAAAGTTAGTCTTTAGCATGAAAAAAATGAATTCTCATCAGGACATCACCTGGGACTTCTGCCGGGAGGTGTGGTGGTTTAGGGAGGCGGTAGATTTGATCGATTATAGTTTCCATAGGGGTGAGATCAGGTAGGAGTGTGGAAATCAATTTCCTGGCATATGCGTTTAGACCATGCGGTAGGACAGATTCAGGGACCCCTCTGATTTTGACATTATTACGGCGGGACCTGTCCTCGAGGTCCGCCATACTGCCGAATCTGCATCCAGTCGCATCCGCGCCTTTGCAGGGCTGTTGCCAGCCGATGAGGCAAGGGATGATGGTGAGGCATCTGGAGAGTGCAGTTGTGGGGTTTTGTGCAGATCATCCGCATCAGGGAGATCTGTATAGGCGACCAAAGTCTCGTATTCAGGGCCGCGGGCGCCATCTTGGATTTTCGGCAGTGTGAAGAAGTCTGTCAGTTTCTTAGGCTGACGGTATTCTTTCCGTTTGCGGTTCATACCGGAGAGTGTGGGAGAATAATCCAGTGTCCTGGTGGTCTGAGCAGTCGCTGGGGGCTACCAGAATAGCAGGGATGTCGAGATATATTCCGGTCGGTGCAGGAGCTGTGTAACTACACGTCCATCTTGCTCGGCAGTTGGCCGCGCCCCCTCATGTAGAAGATGTTTTGTAGTTTATCCTCTTCTTCAGTTATATAGAGTGATGGGAATATATCCCGGCATTTATATCCACACAACCAGCACTGACACCTTCATCTAATCACCATGGAATGAGTCAGGGCAAATGTTGGCCGTCTATGAAAAGGATGGGGGGGTTAGGTTTTGTCTGGAGATGAGAAGACACAGAGGGAGGGGGACACCTCAGGTTCATCCAAATTAGGTTTAGGGGTATATACAGAAAGTTCAGTAAACGGCCTAGAGTTGCCTACTTTAATTGCTGTACCCCTAATATCACCAGTACCCTTTGTTTGTTGAATCGACAATATTTAGTCAGCAATCAAACAAGTGGTTGTTCCATGGACCATATAACATATACAGAGGAAAAGAGGAGGGAAGAACCTCCAAAGCGTCTAACCTATGCACAGGTGGGACATAGACCTCCACACATCGATGAAAAAACTCCTTTGATTAACATGGGAACATCCCGACTGACTCCCGGATATTGGGCTGAGTCTTGCGGTGGACACTGAGACCGAGCGCTCCTTTCAACCATCTGATTGATCAAGCGCGGAGCGTCTGAACGTCTGAACCCTGTGACTCACCGTACATCCCCTCGGGGAAGATCCGGAAACGACAGCTCATACCTGCAACAGACAAACACACCGCATGAACTCTCCCCTATACTACACCAGTGCGGCTACCATCAGTTCCTTTGGGCTTCACCATTCCTCCACTGAAGACGTTGAACGGTGAGCTAAGTAGTAATCCATCACATAGGAGGTACACGGTCTATGGCTATTCACCGTCTGTCTTTCTTGCATAAAATGTGAACTTGCCCTTTGGTTTGCCGCTACCTAGCTGATAATACCGGGACTTTCCATCTTCCCATGTTGCTCTGTTATATGTATTTATGGTTGGCTTTTCTAACTATATGTGGATGGAATTTCATCAATCACCAGCACTGGCACCTTACTGAGGATAGACCGAAGGCTCAATACTTTACCTGTTTAAATCCTATTTAGGAACTTTATGAAATTTCGACCAGATCCGGGTCTCCTCTATAATGATTCATATGTGTGCGAGTGCATGAGCGATAGTTGAATGTGGAATGTTTGTGGTGGCCACCTGTGCAATATAGGACCCTTGTCCTATTTTTTAATTTATGGTTTTTGGATAGTTGCTCTGTATCTATTGTGACACGAATAAAGTTATTTAGGTTTACACTAGCTTGTTCTGGAGCGGACCATCTTTTTTGGGGGTTCTTCCCTCCTCTTTTCCTTTGTCTGGAGATGGGCTTTAGGGTCAAAACTACTATGTTTCTTGTATAAGTTCTGGATCAGCTTCCCCAGTGTAACTCACCTTGTCTCCTTTCCATGATATTAGCTCTGGTTCTAGTGTAAGTTGCTGACCCTCTGAATGGGACCCATCAAAGTGACCCACAATCATCCAATCAGTGATATTTCTACCTTTAATTCTTGTAATCCAATTTACAATTTCCAGTGGGCTGGGCAGTTCTCCTTTATCATTAAAAATAAGGACCTTGCCATTCAGATCCTTGTACTGGACTTCTTTTACATAGCGGGACAGCTTAAGAAATTACAGAAATGATTATAGGCAACAGGTATATAGAACATTTAGTCATTTTTTTTTACTATAAATTGTTTATCTAAATAAATCTCAGTCAGAGAATGTCATCAGGATGAGATGACCTGTTTGCTGAGCACTTATAATCAGATACATTTTATTGGGGCTATTTATAAACAATTTGTTTTGCGAATGCGAATGTTACAGAGATAAATAATTCTACCCCTTTACAATACACTGGCTCAGCCTCATCTTGAACATACAGTTCAGTTTTGGTCACCAATCCTCAGGGAAGATGTCGATGAATTAGAAAGAGTTCAGCAAATAGCAACAAAATGAACAAGGAGGACAGAGGATCTCAGCTATTAGGACTGATAGATTACAGTTATTCACTCTGGAGAAGAGGCATTTAACCCTTTTGCCGCCTGGTCCATATGTCGTACGGACCTGATGGCAGAGGTATTGCCCACAATCTGGTGGCTGCAGCCACTGGAATTGTGTGTGAAACTGACAGGCAGCCTCCTGCCTGCCAGGTGAGAGCATTCAGGTGGCGGCACTGCTGACGGATTGCTCTCACACCCCCCTCGTACCAGCGCCTCCCCGCCGCCACACCCTGCCATGCTTACCGGGCTCTGCTTGCCCATCTGCGGGCCCAAGAGCTCCATGGAGGGTGCTGGTGGCTGGAGGGGAAGGAGAAGAGAGGACACACATCTGCTCTTCTCCCCTTCTTCTTGTGACCTGGAAAGTGACGTCTCTGACGTCACTTCCGGGTTAAGCTCTCGGCGTCCCCGGCTTGCTCAGCCGGGAAATAATGCAGATCGCATTGGAAAACATTTAGTGGAGCACAGGGGAGACATTGTGGGTCTTTTAGACCCTGCATATCTCAATAAAGAAAACCTGTCACCAAAAAAACATCACATAGGTGACTTTTTGTCCCCTATTTGATGAAAAAAAAAGTTGTGCCCTCTTACATCAAATGTACACTACTTGACTTCCTTCCTCACCCAATGAAGTAACTTTGGTTGTAATCTATCCCCCTATATGTATGTATGGACAGGTACTCATATATATATATATATATATATATATATATATATATATATATGCATATACGCACGCCTCCATCTCATTATGCTGTTACATTGTGCTAATCCTGCTCTAACCCTGTCTGTCCCTTCCAGGACCATTAAGATCAGACACAAACTAAATCTAATGTGCTTAATATGTCACATGTCCAGTTACATGACTTTGGCCCTTCATAAAATCAACCTCCATCAATTTAAACATAACCCTCGCATGTTCAGCATGCTGCACTTTAATATTAATACTATATTCCATGAACACTGGCTCATATATATTCTTCACCATCTTCCAATGCCCCGGAGCTTCATCCAGACTTGTATCACCAATCTCTCTCATTCCCACAATGTGATCTATATGTATATGCCCTTGACAGACTACATCGAGTGTCGGCTACATAACCCTGGCTCCAGATCCATCCAATCCACAGGTCTACACTCCTCCCTTCTTTCCCCAGCCAATCAGCAGACACCAACCCCTCCCCTCTCTCCTCCCCTCCCCCTCACCTTTCATAAGCCCACTGGACAAGCATGGACGCAGCTCTGATGAAGGAGCCGTGCATGCTCAGAAACGCATTACCACCCACCGCCTTCACCTGATCTTACATCTGCCGCATGCGTTCCATCTTGGTTCCAGAACCTGGGTCACCTCATCGCATCTTCACCTCGCTAATCCACATCACCAGGGAATCTCACAGCTGCAGGACAGCTCTCTCTCCCCCAGACAGACAAGGATTATAGAGATCCGAATGAGAACTATTCATTATATGCCTATGACCTTTAATTCTATTGTGTCTGTAATAAATCTTTTAACTACTGCACTCAGAGGCGCCTTTCTCTTTCCTTTATGACCCTCCAGAGCTGCTTTTTCGCTACAAAGCACTTCCTTCAGTGCCATATCTCCACTGCTACTAAGGCTCCTCCTCACCTTCACTCCCATTATTCTAGAATCTTCTGCAGGTTTCTAGAAGTAGGGGGAGGTCTCAGAGATGCTGCCTGTGAGTCAGCCAGCCCTCCCTGAGTCACTTAATCATCCCAGATAAAACAACACAGGCTTGGCTGCTGGCCAAGCCTGAAAAGTGTTCCCGCACTACAAATATCCTACTCTAGCACACTAGACAGTGCTACAATTATTAAACTGCTCCCATTCACATTCACCCAGTACATGCATATAGAGAAACAAACAGCTATTTCTTCATAGTAACAACAGTTAGAAATCTGCAACAAAGTTTGATAAAATCCATGCAATGTAAACAAATCACCCCGAGGGGAGGGATTTTTCCCAACAAAAGTGGAGTTGCTGTTTAAGAGAGCACATGATTATAATGTACAAATATATTTAAAAAGGAGGCTTAACCTTAGATTGTGGAAAGATTTCATTACCGCTAGAGAAGTAAAAATGTGTAATTCTGAGTGTTGAAAACTTCAAAAACATTTTAGATGTCTTTCTCTGAAAGCAGAATATATGGGGCAGAATTAAAATCACACACGCATACACACACACACAGTATGAAATGGATGGAGCTGTGTCTTTTTTTCAACCTTTGAAACCATATAAACTATGAATGTCTTAACATTTGTGCAAGTATAATGAATAATACCATAATGTTTGTAATATGTGTGTAATGGTATCTTTTTTGCTTTTCACCGGGCGAATGTAACATTCTCTAACATTTGAGAAACATTTGATCATGAAAGTTACCATTCACCAATAAAGAAAATGGCCTAATGTTATAGGATAAGAACATTGGACCAGCAGGGGAAATAATATGAAGAAGAGCTCTGCATGGAGAATCCTGTGTGAACAGAAAAACAAATGGATTTTCAGTCAGGATGAGACAATGGTCTGGTATAAAATTTGACTGTTTGGGCATTCAGACAAGCGGCCAAACTTTTGCCCAGCCTACCTTCTGGATTGGAGTCAATAATCACAAATAGAAGCAATATTTCAACAGCTTTTATATATGACAACCTCCTGCTGTCAGTGATTCCTAAGGAAGCAGCGTATGCTTGCACCTGAGGCATCCCTAGGAACCAATGACATCACTGGAAATCCCAGAGACATCACTGCCCAAATAGGATCACTGGCCATATTTAAGCATTTTTCATTTACAAGAAAATGGCCATTGTCCTTTTTTTGTGAATGAGTAGGGATACTATGTAGTCATTAGATTTGGCCTCTAGATTCTGATAAGTCAACCCACCAACAGACCCCCACAATCACTGACCAGGGTTGTGGGAAAAGGCTCTTGTCCTTATCAACAAGACATCCCCCCCATGTTGAAGGCATGTGGCCTGGTATGGTTCGGGGGGGGTGCCTGCTCTTCCTTCTCCTTGTCTGGCCAGCCAGGCTGCATGCTTAGATCAAGGGTCTAGTATGGATTTTTAGGGAGACCTCCCACATTTATTTCTGTTTGTTTTGTTGAGTTCCATCTTAAAATCCAATTTTCTAGGATATGCTAGAAAAAAATTTACTTACAAAGAAAACAAGATTAAATTGCCAGCATTTTACTGCCAGCTTCTTAAAACAAAAATAAACTTTCACCACTTTCTGAACATGATGGAGATGCACCCCTTCAAATGCAAGATTAGGATACCCCCTCTCCTGGCTTGTTATTTAAAGGAGTTTAGCATTTTTACTGTTTCACTTTAAGCATTTTAACAAATCAATGCCCCCAGTCAAGCAAAATTTTTTAAAATACTTTTGTATTGGTACATCTTCCCTAGGGCAGTGCCCACCCTCAATGTTATTCTTACACCTCCTTGCCTAGTTGCCTAGAAAATTAGGATTTTTAATTTGTTAGCCAAACAACGCTCAAACAGACCAATGGACATGTAGTTCTGACAGCACTGCTCCAAGCCTACTGTGTGTAAAGTCCCTTCATCTTCTACCTCTGCTACAGGTTCTAGTCCCAAAAGGAGCAGATCCCTTTTATTACCACTGGTAAATGTGACAGCTTCCTCCTGATTGTTAGGGAACTGGTACCTGTTGGCATCCTAACAACCAGTGACTCATCCCCTCCCGGTACATTCAGGGATTCCAGGGACCCCTGACTGACAGGTGAATGGTAACATACAGCAGGGATATAAATAAAAAGGATTAGAGTTCCCCCAAAATTTATAGCAGGCTCTTTAGTTCTGGTATAAATCTTAAGTGGAACCCCACAAAAAAAAGAATGAGGTCTCCTCAAAATTTTCCACTGGACCCTTATCCAACCATGCACCCTTGGTGGCTAGGATGAGGGGGGATGGGTAGTTTTTTGCTCCATTCTGAACCATGCCAGGCCACATGCCCTAAACATGGGGGTACCTTCCCAGGGGGACCACCTGCCCACAAACCTGGCCCAGTAGTTGTGGGAGTCTGTGGGTGGGGGGCTTATGTGCCTCTTGAAGACTTAAAAATAAAGAGAAAAAACATTATCTTCTAAATAGCAAAAGTATAGTTGTAAGTTTTTACATGATTGTGCTTGAGTTTTATTATTGAAAAATGTAAAGTAATACACTTGGGGGCTAAGAATATAAACACAAGTTACTCATTAGTGAGAGAACCCCACGAGGAATTGAGAATGGAAAAGGATCTGGAGATTCTCATAGACCATAGGCTCAGCAATAGCATGCAATTTCAAGGTACAGCAATCAAGGTCAACAGACTATTAGCATGCATTAATAAGGGTATACACTTCAATTCTAACACTTTACAAAACTCTAGTTTGGCCACATCTGGAATATGCTGTCTAGTTCTGGTCACCAATCCTCAGGAAGGATGTGCTGGAACTGTAGAGAGTCCATAGAAGGGGAACAAAGACAATAAGGGGGATGGAGGACCTCAGTTATGAAGAATGACTACAAACATTAAACCTATTCTCCCTGGAGAAGCACTTATAAGTAGATATGATCACAATATGCCCATTTTTAAATGGTGATTGTAACATAGAGAGTAAACTATTCAGTCTCAGGTTTCTTAGGAAGATATGCAACCACTCAAAGAAGTTAAATGAGAAGTGGTTTAACCTTAAACTCTGTAAGGCAGGGATCCTCAAACTCCAGCTGTTGCGGAACTACACATACCATGAGGCATTGTAAAACTTTGACATTTACAGACATGGCTAGGCATGATGGGAATTGTAGTTCTTGAACAACTGGAGGACCATAATTTGAAGACCCTTGCTGTAAGGGGTTCTTTACTGTTAGATTGTTAAGGATGTGGAACTCCCTTCCACATTTGGTGGTGTCAGAGAGTGTTGATAAAACTTTGAGATGGACATGTAACTAAGTGCTTAGGTTTATGTATCTTTATAAGACTGTGGTTTGTGGCAAAACAATGAAAACACATTTTTGGGGTACAAAGTACAGCAAGTAGGCCCAGGTCCTGTTTAACAAATGTCTCTTTAAAACACAAATGGCAGTGGAAAGTTATGTGTATGGAATCATTGTGTCCCTCTGGGTGCTCCAGGTCCTTCACAATTCCAGCAATTACCTGGCTTTCCAGAACAGAATGTGGATCTCCTGCTCTTCATTTTTGAGTGCCAAACTATTAACATAACTTTTCATGCCAGCCTCCTGCATATATATGTTCGTCCTGGTGAGACAAGTTTTATTCTGCAAGGATGTAACCATATGGCCCCCCAGTATGGACGTTCCTAGCAATCACAGTCAGCAGTAGTAAACAATGTCTGTCAATCATGATTGATCACAACAATTACATGGTTCAAGGCAAATCACAGCAACAGTGTACTATGTGATAGTTGCAGCCAATCACAGCTATCACAGTAGTAAACAATGGGATCATGAATGATGCCAAACACAGTTAGAAATGATTGCTTATACAGTGTACAGTGTTTTTAAAAATTCCTATCACCCCCCCCCCCAGCAGTTCAGCATCACTATGGTGACACTGCACTGCTCTGGTGACATGTTAAGAAAATTGAATATTTTTTTTACACACTGTCAATATAGCAAGTGCAATGTCAATATGGCAAAAAAAATAAATTTTTGAAACACTGACCATGCCTCTTAGAAAATACCCTGTAGTGTTTTCTTTCCAAAACTTGGTGATTTTGTTGGTGATTACCCTGTCCTGGTACTTCTGGGACTCAAGAAATGTGATCAGTAGTCAGGAAATTTGATGTGTATTACGTTCCCTGAAAGCCCCATGGTGCTTCTTGGATTTTGTCCCTCTCTATACATCTAGGCTGTGAAATTGTATCACAGATGTGGTATCCCCAGAATGAAAAAAAAAATTAATTTTCCAAAAAATTGTAACGTAAAATACAATTCAAAATCTCACCATGCCTCTTAAACAAATACATTTAGGGGGTATTGTCCTGTCATTTTAGGGCCTCAAGAAATGAAGCCATCAGTACATCAGGACTGATCAATTTTCAGATCTATATCCCATAGTGTGTAGACTTTCCCACGGACTAAATATTATGATTTGAGTTACTTTTACCAAAGAAATGTAGCAGAATACATGTTGGTCCAAATTCATGAAGAACGATTATTTATTTGCAAAATTTTGTAACTAAAATTTTTAACTAGAATTGATTTTTCTCATTTATGTTGCAAAACATAGAAACTTGGTGGTGAATAAATCCTACCAATATAAGTCTCTATCTGTTTACAAAAAATGCTAAAATTTAATTTGGGTACATTTTTTCGATGACTGAGTAGAACCTTCAGGCCTAAAATAATTTTTTTAACAAAAAAAAACAGCTGCAGAAGTGAAAGGGTTAAACCTCTAAACTAAATATGAACCTAAATTAGTCATTTTTGTCTGGGCACATTGTGCTCCAGTACATTGAGGCCCGGAGCAAAAGAGACAGCAAGGATTGATAGTGTAGGGCCGGGCATGACAGTGTGTCTAAGGGAGACACAAAAAGGGTTAAAAAAGAAAAGAAAAGGTTGAAGGGGAGTGTAGAGAGGGGAGAGGAAAGAGAAGAGAAGAGTGGGGGAAGTGGCTATACTTAAGGGAGAGGCGGAGCTAGACTAAAGGCATTATAAGGATGTAGAGTAAGGAGGAGGCAATTATTCCACTGCTCCTCCAGGTTGGCCGACATTGACATCATTTTGGCAAGGTTGAGACAGGCGGCTGCAAGTAATGGATCAAAGATGAAGTGGGCGGGCTCGGCACCAGGTGAGGTGTCCCCGCGCTTTTCCCCAGGGCCTCCATCTCGGCCCGTTCACCTGCCCAGGAGCCCGCTGGAGGACCGATCAGTGCCTCTGGCGAAAAGGACACAACAACCGGCCGCAGCGGGGCCCGGGTGGTCCACACGCTGCCGGCCTAGCTCGGTGGGCAGGGCCAAAGGCCATCATGGTGCCGTTTCCCTGCCCGCAAATCGCGGGACCTTAACAATGGCGGCACCCCCCACAGCTACGAAAGATCCGAGGGGGGAGGCAAGGAGGGGGAGAGCGTCAGGCAAGGCCACCGGAGCTGGGACAGAAAAGGCCAGCAATGCCACAAGTGGTCGGGGCCTATCCAGACAGTAGAAATTGGGCCAAGATGGCGGAGGTAATACAGCAGGGGGCGGAGCTCCGGGGGTGAGACGGGCCCCACAACACCAGTGTTCCACGGCCTCCAGGTCCACTTCACCTGGGGGGCTAACAATGACACCAGTCACGGAGCAAGATGACAGGTCGGAAGGGGAGGTGTCGGAGCAGGAGGAGCCACAGGAACCAGTGAGGGAGACCAGCGTGGCGGGTGTTGGGAGAGCTCTCGGTCAGCCTGGTAAGTCCACTAATACTTTGTCTTTGTCAGATGCATTGAATGATTTGTTAGGGGTGGTAAAAGCGTGTGCAGCATGGGCACCCGCCCCTCCACCGCGGTCAACAGGGGAGGCGCCTGAGCAGCAACTGGTGGACAATAGGCCCACCAGTTCAGAGTCAGGGGCACAGCTGAAGGATTTGCTGGAAGGCCTGTGGGCATTGGTAGGCCGATTCGATGGGGGGCAGGTGCAGCCCCCACAAGTGGCCCCATGGGCACTATCGGTGAGCGGGACAGCAGATGGAGGAGCGGGGGTGTCCAGTGCTGCGGTGTCCTCTGCGGCACCCCCCGGGCTGAAAGGGACAGAATCTGTCACCAAGAAGGCAGGAGAAAAAGGGTTCACGGAGACTACGGGTAGGACAGATGTGGTAAGGATTGCGGACGTGGCAAAGTGTGAGATATACGTGTGTTTCGAGGGTCCGCTGGGAGCACATTTAAACAGGAGGTCCGGGATAAGATTTGCAAGGGTGAGTATGTGGAGATTTTCTTGTTATTGCCCTTGGAAAAATTTTACTTGGACAGGGTCAAACCTGATGACTCCAAGAAAGAGGATGAGGAGAAGAGGAGGTCCAGGTTGATCCCACGTATGTTTGTTAATTGGCTACAAGCATTCGCCGTTATGGCAAGCGTTATTGCCGAGAAGAACCCCGAGCATTGTTCAGCGTTGTTCTGTTATGTCTTTTCTTTTATGTGGTTTATGTTGTGATATGTTTGATACATTTTATGATAAATAAATATATACTTCCCCCTCCTTTCTTCTTTGCATTAGGGATGGAGGTCCATGGACAGGGTTGGTAGTGTCCCCCTGCCACCCATGTGTGAGGTTTTCAGGGTCTAGATGGCAATGTACCTTACCTGGATCCTGTACACTCAATGGACACAACCACTATGCGTCCATGAGTTCTTGCAGCCTAGCTGTGACACATTATTATTTTGGATAGATGTGGCTTTTGGAGTACCCAGGCCGGCTTGTTGTCCGCTATCTGGGAGTTGCGATGCGCTCTGTGTGTCCTCCCTCTTTCCCCCTCCCGCCCTTTAATCAGGGCGGGGAGGGACGTGCATACGCTTAGGGGGGTGGGCGGGTGCCCACAGCGCATCGGCGCCATGCCTCCTGCCGCATGTGTGACGTCACCACTGACGTCACGAACATGCAGACATTAGATTTTCCATCACAAGCCGGCTAGCTGGGTCATGAGGGCGTCTCCCTTGGGCGGTGTCCTCCCGTCCACGTCAGGGCCCCTCCCTGCACATGCCATGCCTGGCCTGACGCTGGTAGTGTCAGTGTGCGCATGGTGGGGGCGGGTGCATGTATATATGGCCACCGCTCACACATTTTGGGTGTTTAAAACTGACAATGACAGACCTCATTACAGCGCCTCTTTGGGATACATGTAAGCTTATATTAGGTTACCCCCTTTTATACCCTATCACTGTTCGTTTTTTCTTTTATCCATTCAGTCCTGACTCATCAGGCACTGTCTCCACTGCCTCTTGTTATACCATCTCCTTGGGCAGTGGATATGGTTCACCTTTCTCCCTCTTTTTGATTGTTTATCTTTTCTTTAACCTGATGCAATCTATAGATTTTTACATATTATGACATATTTATTTATGCACTCCCCCGCTTTTTGTTCCCAGATCCTTTTTGGCAGTTATTTTGTCCTAGTACCATACATGATTCATTTCAAGACCAAGTCACCCAATTTCTGTGTGTGTGGGGGGAATTTCTTGCACGCGCTCCGCCGGCGCACGGCTTTCCCACCTCAGCTCCCAGTAAGGACCATCACCTTGGCCTTGGTCTCCCAATTTCCCCTTCTGAACTAGGGATGGAGGCTCACCACACATGTGCCTCACATTAAAGTCCCAACTTCCCCCTCCTTTGTTCTGTTATATGGATGCTATCGGAGAGGCACACAGGGTGTACGGGGGTTCTGCTTGGCTAAGATATTATGAGCAGTTTCGACAGCGCACAGCGCTTCATCCGTTTCTTCGCTGGGACCATAAAGATATCAGTCTATGGTCTTATGTTGTCAGCAAGGGCCCCGCCTCAGATTCTTCAGGGGGGGTCAGGGGTACACATTCCTCAGGACTGCCGGCCGGGAAAAAATGGGGGGGTGTTGGCAGTACAACGAGGGCTCTTGTAAGTTCAGGGGGTCCTGCAAATTTAAACACAAGTGTTCAGGGTGTGGGGGAGCCCATACATTGTCCCGGTGCTTCAAGAGAGGGAAGCGTACCGGCGAGCCTGCTCACAAAAGGAACGATGCTGATGAGGGGGAAAAGGATGCAGCCTTTCCTAAGTAGGTATCTAGATAGCGAAGCAGCTATGCTGCTTGCTTCGGGGGTTTGGGATGGTTTTAAGATCCCGTGTTCATTGGCGGTAGTTCCACCGATGGCAAGGAATCTGAAATCTGCATTACAGCATCCAGGGGTGGTGGGGGAAAAATTGGCAAAAGAAGTGGCCATGGGCCGCATAGGGGTCCGTTTAGGGAGAAACCTTTGCAGGATCTAGTGGTGGGTGGTGGTGCCCAACAAGTTCCGCCTCATTCATCACTTATCCTTTCCAAAAGGGGTTCTGTCAATGATTTCATTGACCCAGAAGCGTGCACAGTGTCCTACACTTCATTTGATGTGGCAGTCATGTAGGTCAGGTGCTATGGAAAGGGGGCGCTTATGACAAAGGCGGACATAGAATCTGCTCTCTGCTTGCTTCCGGTGCATCCGGATAGTTTCTGGCTGCTGGGATGCTGCTGGCAGGAGTGGGTTTACGTGGACCGCTGCTTGCCCATGGGTTGCTCCATTTCTTGTGCCATGTTTAAAGCGTTCAGTTCTTTTCTGGAGAGGGTGGTAAGGGACGTGTCAGGCCTAGATTCAGTCATTCATTATTTAGATGACTTCCTTTGCATAGGGCCCCTTTCCTTCGTTGTGTGTGCGATTCTGCTCTCCACGTTGCAGCATATCACAGGTAGGTTCAGAGTGCCATTGGCAGCCGAAAAACTGAAGGCCTGACGACGGAACTTCGTTTTTTAGGTATTGTGATAGATACGGTGGCAATGGAGTCCCACCTGCCAAGAGATAAGTTGGAGGACCTACAGAAAGAAATTCAGGAGTTCCACGGACTGCGGAAAGTACAGTTAAGGACTTTGCAGTCATTGCTGGGTAAGTTCAGTTTTGCCTGCAGGATCTTTCCGATGGGGAGGGTTATTTGCCGATGGCTGTCGGCAGCCACAGCCGGGATTAAAGCCCTGACCCATTTTATTTGACTTACCAGGGATCACCAGGAGGATTTGAAGGTGTGGTATGAGTTTCTGGCCTCATACAACGGCAGATGGGTGTGGATGTCTGGCCCGGTGAGTAACTTTGATGTGAAATTGGTCACGGATGCAGCGGGCTCCACGGGCTACGGTGCATTTTTTCAAAGGCGCTGGAGCGCGAAGCCTTGGCCCCAGTTCTGGGTGGAAGCGGGGTTCTTTTGTAACCTGGTGCTACTGGAACTTTTTCCAGTGGTGCTGGCTATGGAGCTGTGGGGGGAGGCATGCCGGAACCTGAAATTCAGACTGAATTTTGACAACATGGACATGGTTCAAGTGGTAAATCGCATGTCAGCATCATCACAACTGGTCATAATGCTTTTGCGCCAGTTGGTGCTTGCGATTTAACATTTTTATCTATGCCGTTCATATCCCGGGCAATGACAACTCGTTGGCTGACTCCTTGTCTTGATTTCAGTGGGACAAGTTCAGAGAGCTGGCTCCAGCCGCAGAGAGGGAAGGAGTTCCTTGCATGGGTTGGATCTGGGAGCTGGCCTTGGAGTCACCGCGGGATGGATTCGGCAGGCAGTGAGTGAGTCCACATGGGCGGCTTACTTAAAGGTATGGAAGGAATGGTTGTTTCTGGTGCAGGAAGCCAGGGGTTGGCACGGAGGGGTCGGAGGTAAGGTTGTTGGTGTATTTTGTGTCTAGGAACATGGAAAGCGGGGGGTCGGTCTGTTCCATCGAGCAGAAGATGGCGGGTCTGTCATTCTTTTTTCTTTTTTAAACTACTGGGGGGAAGATTGGACAAAAGATTTCTGGGTGAGGCAGGTAATAAAAGGTTATCATAAAGTGCACAAGGGAAAAGACATACGATGGCCTGTCACTTTTGCTAATCTAATGTCCATCTGTCGAATGTTGGGTTCAGTGTGTACCTCGAGTTATGAGGGTTTACTTTTTACAGCGGTGTTTTCGCTGGCATTTTACGGGGTATTCCGTATCAGGGAATTGGTGAGCCCATCACGGTGTTTGGCGGGGGGGCTTGCGGGTGGACGTGGACAGGGTGTGTTTGCGGCTGCGTAGGTCCAAAGCGGATCAGCAGGGTAAGGGGGTGGATGTGTTGCTGTTTGCATTGCAGTCCAGGGTATGCCCTGTGGAAGCAGTACAGGAATTCTTGAAGGTTAGACCACCTGGGGGAGGGCCATTCCTGAGGCATGAGTTGAAGTTCCAGTTCATATCAGTGTTCAGGAAATGTCTTACAGGGGCTGGGTTGGATTGGGCGGAATACGCTTCACACTCATTCCACATTGGGGCATTGGGGCAGCTACTGAAGCTGCCAGATGTGGGTTGGATGAGGCGGCTGTGCAGAGGATTGGGAGGTGGGAATGGAGGAGATTCCGTACCTACATAAGGCCTCAACTGGTGGTAGAATTAAAAAAAGGTGCATGCGGGTAGGCTGGATTCACATGCTGAGATGTTGTAGTTTTGGTGGTATGTTGTTATGGGTGATGCTACCTTTATCTTGTTCGTCTTTTCGTTTCAGATGGAGGGTCTATTTGCCTCGTCTGGATCCTCGGTCACTCATATGTTTGTTGGGGGGCCAGGAGAGGAGATGTAAGACCGGATGGCAGACAGTTGGGTATCTCAAGGAGAGAGGCTTATGTGCGCTGGCTAGGAATGCCCGGGATAATGTGGGGTAGGGTGGTAGAGGAGGTGGAGCGGTACGCAAGGTTGGATAGACCACCTGATGTTTTAGTTATACATGCGGGGGAAATGATTTGGGGCTCCGAATGGTCAGGGATCTGATCTCGGACATCAAGTCAGATTTTGTACAGTAGCGCACAGTTTTCCCTAACACTTTGCTGTTGTGGTCCAACATTGTTGCTCAGATGACATGTCGCATGGCTAGGTCCGTGGCGCAAATTAATAAGGCCCGCATACGCATTAATAAAGTGGTGGGGAGGTTTGTGGCACAGAATGGGGGCATGGTGATCAGGCACAGAGAATTACAGACGAATGTTGGCCTCTATTTGCGGAAGGATGGAGTTCACCTCTCTGACGTAGGGATTGATCTCTGGGCCATGGGGTTACAGGAGGGGATCCAACGGGCCCTGCGGGTGTGGAGGGGCCCTCAAGAGTAACGTTTCACCCTTTTGAGCTGTGGCTGTGTTAAACGTATGAGGTGAAAAGGGGTGGGGGGCTCATCAGTAGTATGTGCCCCTCCGGTGTATTCCAGCAAAAGGTTGGTGGAATACTGTAATGGTTGCACTACGGGAAGGGGGTTGTCTCCGAGAGGTCATCCAGCTGGAGGCCTATCATGTTGGAAAAGGTCTTGCAGTGCATTGGTGGTATATGTGGTGGAATGTAGGTCGTCGTCATAGAACAACAGACTGGGGTTAAAAGAAGTTGTGTTATTGATGTTATATATATTTGTTATATATATATTATATTGGAGTTTATTTATTTAGATTGTTTTAATAAAAGGCTGTTATGGCCATTTATACTTCAAAATCAAGGTGTGGTCTCATCATTTTAGGTGGGTAAGAAATGGGTTGTTGGAGTACAGGTGGTATAACAGTGAGAGGTAAAAAGTGGGTACATTTGGACTACACTGGTCAAGTGAGGCCCAGAGTGGAAGAGAAAGCAAGGATTGATAGTGTAGGACTGGGCATGACAGTGTGTCTAAGAGAGACACAAAAAGGGTTAATGAGAAAAGGTTGAAGGGGAGTGTAGAGAGGGGAGGGGAAAGAAAGGAGAAGAGTGGGGGAGTGGCTATACTTAAGGGAGAGGCGGAGCTAGGCTGGAGGCAGTGTGAAGAGGAAGTGTAAGGAGGAGGCAGTTTTTCCCACCCTCCCTATATGTTATTGGTGTGTGTTTTCTTTATTTCAGGAGAGTGAAGATAGTCGTCATGACTGCTTGGGTGGGCTGTGTTTTTGTTGGTCTTTGACAATGGCAGTAAACATATGTGATGAAAAGGGGTGGGTGGCTCATCAGTAGTATGTGCCCCTCCGGTGTATTCCAGCAAAAAGTTTGATGGAATACTGTAATGGTTGCACTGCAGGAAGGGGGTTGTCTCCGAGCGGTCATACAGCTGGAGGCCTATCATGTTGGAAAAGGTCCCGCAGTGCATTGGTGGTATATGTGGTGGAATGTGGGTCGCCGTCATAGACCAACAGATTGGGGTTAAAACAAGTTGTGTTATTGATGTTATATATATTTGTTTTATATATATATATATATATATGTATATGTATATATATATATATATATATATATATATATATTTTTTTTTTTTTTTTATTGGAGGTATTTATTTAGATTGTTTTAATAAAAGGCTGTTATGGCCATTTATACTCCAAAATCAAGGTGTGGTCTCATCATTTTAGGTGGGTAAGAAATGGGGTGTTGGAGTACAGGTGGTATAACAGTGAGAGGTAAAAAGTGGATACATTTGGACTACACTGGTCAAGAACTGACCGAGTATAAAAAGATACGAGTAAACTTTCATTGGACGCTCTCACCTTATACTTTAGTGTGTGTGGATTTATTTCAAATTTTTTGTTATTTATTTTAAAAGAGAAATCCATGTTATGTAATGCTTGAGCCAAAATGTAGACTGCGATATACACTTTATAGGATGTTTTCTCATCAGGAAAATATAAATCAAGTGGACGTGTCTCCAAACTGCAGTTCCTAAGAGGACATCTAGTTGTGAGTGGAATAAGGACATTTTTCATTTGGTTTTTTGAAAAGCATCTACATTCAGATATGAGAATATCCTCCATCAGTGGGTCAGTTGGGCGGCTGGATGGATAAATACTATAAAAATATTCCAGCAATCCCTTTGTGGAGAGAAGGGGGAACGTAAACACCAAGCTGCAGTTACTGAGAGCAAAAAACATTTCACTCATTGACCAAGAATCTGGTATAATAAATGTTTTCTCTGTGTAATAAGGGACATTATCATACAAAAACTTGTAATAAGTCATGCTAACTGAGCCACAAATAATAAGAACTTCCGTAGTTGAGGTCCGCAGTTCTGGAGGAATTTTATTATAATTCTTTACAGACACCAGAATCTTGAATTCAATACAAATTCCATGATTAGATAAATGTTTGCTGAGTTGTCGGATCTCCCTCTCTCCGTATTCATCATCAGATGTAAGGATCCCGACCCAGTTCCACTTCAACCTTTCCAGTAACTTTGCTATGGCCACATATTGCATCTCATCATCCGGAACTGTCCGGAAAAAGTTTGGATACATCTTTCTATTACTTAGTAAAGTATCTCTGGCTCCATAACTAATCTAGAAAGAAAGAAAACAGTCTGTATAATTGTAATTGTATAAGCAGATTTTAGTGGTGCTTTTATTTCACTGGACCAATCAGATAAAGATACAATAGTAAATGTATTATTTCATAAATGATTTCAGTCATCAGTGAAAGCTGATAATATGATATTATAGGGGAATGTATCAAAACTGGATCAGCCAGAATCTGGAGCAACCAATCAGCCTCTATCTTCAACTTGTTTAGGTAAGTTTTGAAGATGAAAAATGGAAGCTGATTGGTTGTCATACACAACTGTCCCAGATTCTGGCTGCTCCAGTTTTGATAAATTCCCCTCTAAGAGTTCTTCCTCCTGTAATCCCACCTAGGGGTCTCCTGATCATCAATTTACTGGACAGACACTCCCACTGCAAGACTGATTTTGTCTTTAGCTGGAGGTGGACAACCGAGTATAAACACAATTACCAGCTCAGCTCCTGAACCTGTATATCCTTCATGGACCAGATCAATGTTTACATTTCCACTATGGGACTGTCTATTCAACCATAACTCTCATTTCTTCAGATAACAAATCTGTGATATATTGTATATACTGTAAAATCTTCTCAAAATATAAAAAGGTGCCAACCCTATGTGGATACATGTGACAGCTGCCACTTTAAGTGTGAATCACACTAAGAAATCAAACAAAAAATATAAAGTAGGCGCTAATTAACCACTTGCTGACTGGCTCATGCACATATACATCGGCAAAGTGGTTCATTTCCGTGAATCGACGTACCTGTACGTCGGGTCCTTTAAGAGCCATAGCAGGCACAAGCTGCACGGTGGGGGACCTGATGTTCATGGCCGGCGGTCGCGATCGTCGTGGGCATGGGAGCCAGAATGGGGATTTGTGTAAACACACAAATCCTCGTTCTGACTGGAGAGAAGAGACAGATCTACTGTTCATAGTAATTAGGAACAACAATCTCTCTCCTCCTTCAGTCAGTCCCATCCCCCCAAAGACAGGTCTGGGCACCCTGACATGTAAGCGCATATATTTGGGGATTGGTTTTAATAGGACATTTTAATAAAACTGTGTAGCACGATTCCCGTGTTTATCTTCTTTCTGGGTGATTGGTGTATATCCTGCTGAAGGGAAGGAGCACCTGTGAACTGTAAAGGAGAAAACTTGGAACCCCATGCTGGGAGATTGGAATAATAACGCTTTGTGGTCCAGTGGGCCTTTGGGCTCTGGTGAGTGAGCATTTACATTATTGGTGGTGGAACACGTTTTTCTTGGAATCATATAAAGATACACGGTGGATTGGAATCATTTCATTAAAGTGCAAGGACTTAGAAATGGTCACAGTTGAATACGGACTTCAATTTGCATATTTTTACAGCACTTTTCATTTTTTGATATGTGTATGCACTAAGTTATCACTGACGGAACACTGGTATTAATAATTGGAATTTTTTTCTCAGCATCTTTGTGGAATTTGTTGTGCATTTTTCTGTGGGTTTTTTGTTTTTTGGGATTGCAAAATAGTGATTGTGACATCATTTTAATTTTTGAATGTATGTGTATTAAGTTATCACTGATAGCACACTGGTATTTAACAAAATAGTGTTTTTCACAGCATCTTTGTAAAAAAAAAATTTGTAAAAATTTTTTGTGCATTTTTTTTTATTATTGCACAATAGTGACTATTACAGTGGGTATACCCTTCATTACCTAGCACATGTTAATTTTAGGATGTATGTAGTTTAATTAGCACCTACTTTATATTTTTTTTTTGACTGTATATACTGTATATCAGTTTTTGACATAAAAATGCTAAATTGTCTTGCAAAAAATATTTGATTCATTTTATAGACAAAACTAAAACACTCATGTCTGTCTACTTTGATCGCTCTTTTCAATACCTTCCTTGTACTGTGTACAGACATTTGGGTTGATTTACTAAAGGCAAAAACATTGTGCACTTTGCTCCAGAGCGTAGTAAATGAGCAGAAGCTCTTCTTTTATCATCCAATCATGTGCAAGCAAAAATTATGTTTTTTTTTTGTTTTCCTTGCCTGTGATTGGGTACTCTTTGCAAAGTGAAGGTTTACCTCATTTACTGAGCTCTGGAGAACTGCACTTGCAAAGTGCACAGTCTATTTGCCTTTAGTAAATCAACCCCATTGTATCAATCCCCAAAAACTACTTTGACAGCAACTACAACACATATAATATTCAGACCTACAAGGCTTGATACTCTATACATGCTAGAATTATGCAGTGATTCCACATCTCCAATATATCCATACCACCACCATGTGCACAGTAATCTCCCCGACTGCTCAATGGAATATGAAATAATACAATAATTCAATAACAAACAAAATTGTGTTAAAAATCCTCTTTCAATTATATGTGGGATTCAAGATCCTCTTGTAGATAGACCTTCTCTCCACAACCCTGGCCCAGTGGTTGGGGGGGTCTGCAGGTAGGAGGCTTTGAAAAATAAGGGGGCCTCCAGATACCGCCCCCCCTATGTGAATTAGTAAGAGGGACATAGTACTGCTACTCATTCACAAAAAAAGTAACCTATAGATAAAGACACCCAAATTTTACAAGTCCTTTATTTAAAAAAAAAGAACCCAAGAAAAGCTCCTCATTGTAAATCCATCATTATTTATGACGTCTACCACCTGAAAACTTGTCAACACTAAAAGCCCAACAGACCCAGTGCACATAACAGGGAAGGGATGGGGATAGAAATGACATCACTGACCAACTACGGCCATGGTCAGGGATTAATGACCATACAAGTCAATGACATTGGTAACTTTGGCGGCTCCTAGTCTCCTGAAATATTACTTCTATATACACTATGTTACCAAAAGTATTGGGATGCCTGCCTTTACATGCTCATGAAGTTTAATGGCATCCCAGTCTTAGTCCATAGGATTCAATAAGCTATAACAGCTTCAACTCTTCTGGGAAGGCTGTCCACGAGGTTTAGGAGTGTGTCTATGGGAATGTTTGATAATTCTTCCAGAAGCACATTTGGAAGGTCAGGTACTGATGTTTGACAAGAAGGCCTGGCTCAGCTCTATTTCCCCCCAAAGGTGTTCTTTCGGGTTGAGCTCACGCTCATCCATGTCTTTATGGACCTTGCTTTTTGCACTGGTCCAAATCATTTGAAGGAGGGGGATTATGGTTTGGGGTATTTTTTCAGGGGTTGGGCTTGGCCCCTTAGTTCCAGTGAAGGGAACTCTTAAGGCGTCAGCATACCAAGACATTTTGGACAATTTCATGCTCCCAAATTTGTAGGAACAGTTTGGGGATGGCCCCTTCCTGTTCCAACATGACTGCGCACCAATGCACAAAGCAAGGTCCATGAAGACATGGATGAGTGAGTTTAGGGTGGAGGAACTTGACTGTCCTGACCTCAACCCGATAGAACACCTTTGGGATGAATTAGAGGAGAGACTGTGAGCCAGGCCTTCTTGTCCAACATCAGTGCCTGACCTCACAAATGTTCTTCTGGAAGAATGGTCAAACATTGCCATAGACACACTCCTAAAGTGGACATCCTTCCCAGAAGAGTTGAAGCTGTTATGGCTGCAAAGGGTGAGCCAACGTAAAATTGAACTCTACAGAATAAGACTGGAATGCCATTAAAGTTCATGTGCGTGTAAAGGCATGTGTCCCAATACTTTTGGTAATATAGGGTATGATCATCAGGGGACGGAATGGGCAAAAGTTCAGGCATTTGTCCAAATACCATAACAGTCAAAGATTGTACAGAACCATTGGCCTATCCCTACAGAGCACTGCCTTCTTTTTTTTAGAACAATGTTATACTTTGCGATGCTTTGCCACAAGGATTATTTGTACCTTTTTGACCCACCTAACCATAAGATGACTAGCTGTCCTAACGTTATGTAATATATAGAATTCTGCTTTTCTTACCTGGGTATAACCATAAAGATTCAGCAGCTGTGCCATTTGGAGGGTGGTGTCAGAATTGAGATCTCCAATGAAACCAGCCAGGGCACCCCGCTCCATACAGGAATAATTTGGAGCTTCCTTTGTATGTCCAGACAATATCTGTAGAATGTCTTTTATAGCTTTATTCACATGTCCACAAGAATCATACACATGGTATCCCAGAGTTATATTGGGCAGAATATCTGGACTGCGGTTTATCTCATCAATAGCAAATATAAAAGCCAATAGATGTCTGTATTCTCTGTCATAAACCCTGCAGAAAATGGGTAGTTTTGCATTGGTCTACAGTACAAGGATTCAAGCAGAAATTCTTTATGGCAAAATATATAATACATTTCAATTACAGATCTATGGTGGGATTTAAATTCAATCATTCCTGCACTTATATGAGTTATAGCAGTGGTTGGCAATTTAGGAGGTACTGTATAGAGGACCTCAGCTGTAGCCCTGATATCACCAAGTAGCCGCACACTATATTCAGTATATGTAATTCTGCAGAAGAAGGTCACAGAATGCCGACTTACTAGAGGAAAGGGTCAGAGACTACAAACTTGCTACAGGACTGGTTGGAGCCTACAGACATGCCATAGGAGACAGAGATAAGACAATCTTCCTGGGTTTAGTTTGTGAAAGTTTCTCAAATCTTGCTTAAATTCTGAAGTTTGTGAACTGTGAGCAAACCCCATTGAAGTCCATGGGGGGGGATCTTGTTTTTTAGTTCTGTCCATTTCTAGAGCTAATAGGTAAACTATTGTCAAACAAAAGGCATGGGAACTTGCCAATGCCATGATGGGGGGGGGGGGGCATGTACCAATACCATAATAATTAAAAAATGTCTCTCCCTATACAGTATTTTCAGCTCTCCATAACAGATCCCACAAATTAATAATATGGCTGATGTAAGCTCACCTTTTTTTTCAGAAAGTTGGTTGGGTTATTTATATGTATATTATTGGCTCTTGTGACCAGGGTAATGACTGGGATGAGGTTTTGGTTTGGTCTGAACCCAGGTTTAGACCAAATTTTGCTTGTTTGGAGGTTAGGTAAACGGCTGAACTGATTTTGAATGTGGCCCGGTCAAACCTCCGGCACTTATTCACTTATTCTATGAATGAGTAACCTTACTCATTCACATAGGCGGGAAGGCCTGTATCTGGGGTTTCCAGTTTCCAATAACCCCCCCAGTAGAGATGGGCTGAACATCCCCCTGTTCGGTTCGTAGCAGAACATGTGAACAGGCAAAAAATTTGTTCAAACAAGCGAACACCGTTAAAGTCTATGGGACATGAACATGAATAATCAAAAGTGCTAATTTTAAAGGTTTATGTGCAAGCTATTGTAATAAAAAGTGTTTGGGGACCTGGGTCCTGCCCCAGGGGACATGTATCAATGCAAAAAAAGGTTTAAAAATGGCCGTTCTTTCGAGAGCAGTGATTTTGAAACAATAAACGTGAAAGATTCCTTTCATACCTGGGGGGTGTCTATAGTATGTCTGTAAAGTAGCACATGTTTCCCGTGTTTACAACAGTCTGAGAGCAAAATTACATTTCTAAAGGAATAAAAGCAATTTAAAAGTACTAGAGGTGGCGCCAGCTATAATGAATTGTTGGGTCTCTGCAATACACATAAAAGTCATTGAAAAAAACGCATGGGGTTCCCCCACAGTGCATTACCAGGCCCTTTGGGTCTGGTATGAATATTAAGGGGAACTCCGAACCAAAAATTTAAAAAAAATGCGTGGGGTCCCCCCAAATTCCATACCAGGCCCTTCAGGTCTGGTATGGATATTAAGGGGAACCTTGCGCCTCAAAATCCATACCAGACCCTTATCTGAGCACAAAACCTGGCAGGCTGCAGGAAAAGAGGGGGGGATGAGAGAGCGCCCCCCCTCTTGAACCATACCAGGCCACATGCCCTCAACATAGGAAGGATGTCCCCATGTTGATAGCGAAAAGGGCCTCATCCCCAAAACCCTTGCCCGGTGGTTGTGAGGGTATGCGGGTGGGGGGCTTATCAGAATCTGCAAGGGGACTCCCAGGTCCTGCCCCCCCCTGTGTGAAATGGTAATGGGGTACAAATGTACCCCTACCATTTCACAAAAAAAGTGTCAAAAATGTTAAAAAAGACAATAGCCGGTTTTTGACAATTCCTTCATTAATGTCTTCTTCCATCTTCTTCTGGTCTTCATTCGGTTTACTTCCTTCATCTTGTTCTTCCCCCGCTTCTTCCTCTGCTTCTTACTCCGATTCTCTGCTTCTTCCTTCGGTCTTCTTGTCCGCATCTTCCTCCGGCTTCTGCTCCAACATCACGGGGAAAGCCATAGGGAAGTCCCTGTGAAGTCCCCATGTGTTGTGGGCATGTTGAGGGCATGTGGCCTAGTACGGTTTAGGAGGGGGGCGCTCTCTTGTCCCCCCCTCTTTTACTGTGGCCTGCCAGGTTGCGTGCTCGGATAAGGGTCTAGTATGGAATTTTAGGGGGACCTCCCACAACATTTTTTTATTTTGGTGCGGAGTTCCCCTTAAAATCCATACCAGACCTGAAGGGTCTGGTATGGATTTTGAGGGGGAACCCCACACCATTTTCTTTTTAATTTTGGTGCGGGATTCCCCGTAGCCTCCCTGGCGGTATTCCCAAGTGTGGTTCGGGGTTAAATTTCAGCACCATTATTGGTAACCCCCGAGCCACACTCGGGATTACATCTCAGGATCCTGGTGCGGTATACTTACCTTGTCCCCAGGATCCTGCAATGTCCCCCACGCTGTCTGCAGGCTCCGTACTCTGCCCGAAGCCTCTCTGTGCAAGGCTCCATTCCCTGTGAGCTTTGCAACGCACGGGGGTGGAGCCTGGCGGCAAAGTAAAAATATGTCAAGATCATAACACATACAGTACTGTAATCTTACAGATTACAGTACTGTATGAAATCATTTCACTTTCCTTTTGTCCCCAGTGCTTTGGCCCATGCCCTGCATGCAGTTTTATATTACAGTTGCAATAAAAAGTATGTGAACCCTTTTGGAATGATATGGATTTCTGCACAAATTGATCATAAAATGTGATCTGATCTTCATCTAAGTCACAACAATAGACAATCACAGTCTGCTTAAACTAATAACACACATAGAATTAAATGTTACCATGTTTTTATTGAACACACCATGTAAACATTCACAGTGCACATGGAAAAAGTATGTGAACCCCTAGACTAATGAGATCTCCAAGAGCTAATTGGAGTGAGGTGTCAGCCAACTGGAGTCCAATCAATGAGATGAGATTGGAGGTGTTGGTTACAGCTGCCCTGCCCTATAAAAAACACACACCAGTTCTGGGTTTGCCTTTTACAAGAAGCATTGTCTGATGTGAATGATGCCTCGCACAAAAGAGCTCTCAGAAGTCCTACGATTAAGAATTGTGGACTTGCATAAAGCTGGAAAGGGTTATAAAAAGTATCTCCAAAAGCCTTGCTGTTCATCAGTCCACAGTGAGACAAATTGTCTATAAATGGAGAAAGTTCAGCACTGCTGCTACTTTCCCTAGGAGTGGGCATCCTGTAAAGATGACTGCAAGAGCACAGCGCGGACTGCTCAATGAGGTAAAGAAGAATCCTAGAGTGTCAGCTAAACACTTACAAAAGTCTCTGGCATATGCTAACATCCCTGTTAGCGAATCTATGATACGTAAAATACTAAACAAGAATGGATTTCATGGGAGGATACCACAGAGGAAGCCACTGCTGTCCAAAAAAAACATTGCTGCACGTTTACAGTTTGCACAAGAGCACCTGGATATTCCACAGCAGTACTGGCAAAATATTCTGTGGACAGATGAAACCAAAGTTGAGTTGTTTGGAAGAAACACACAACACTATGTGTGGAGAAAAAGAGGCACAGCACACCAACATCAAAACCTCATCCCTACTGTGAAGTATGGTGGTGGGGGCATCATGGTTTGGGGCTACTTTGCTGTGTCAGGGCCTGGACGGATTGCTATAATCAAAGGAAAAATGAATTCCCAAGTTTATCAAGACATTTTGCAGGAGAATTTAAGGCCATCTGTCCACCAGCTGAAGCTCAACAGAAGATGGGTGTTGCAACAGGACAATGACCCAAAGCATAGAAGTAAATCAACAACAGAATGGCTTAAACAGAAGAAAATACGCCTTCTGGAGTGGCCCAGTCAGAGTCCTGACCTCAACCCGATTGAGATGCTGTGGCATGACTTCTAGAAAGCGATTCACACCAGACATCCCAAGAATATTGCTGAACTGAAACAGTTCTGTAAAGAGGAATAGTCAAGAATTACTCCTGACCATTGTACACATCTGATCTGCAACTACAGGAAACATTTGGTTGAAGTTATTGCTGCCAAAGGAGGTTCAACCAGTTATTAAATCCAAGGGTTCACATACTTTTTCCACCTATACTGTGAATGTTTACATGGTGTGTTCAATAAAAACATGGTAACATTTAATTCTCTGTGTGTTATTAGTTTAAGCAGACTGTGATTGTCTATTGTTGTGACTTAGATGAAGATCAGATCACATTTTATGACCGATTTGTGCAGAAATCCATATCATTCCAAAAGGGTTCACATACTTTTTATTGCAACTATATATATACTGTTCTTTCTGTCTGGAAACTGGAGATTGTCCATAGCAACCAAAAAGTGTCCCTTTAAGTCAAAAGTGGCTTTAGACCAGCTAGAAAACAGCGATAGTAAATTAGAACACTTGCAGAATTGAGCGATAGTGAATCGTGGGGAAATTTATTTTATTATTATTATTTTTTTTATTATTTATATTTATTTATTATAATATAATTTATGATTTTGTGTTTCAAACTTCATCATACCTGGGATATCTACTAGACTCTTGGTGGACGGATGTAAGTGTGTTATTGCTAAGAATTACAGACCTACAATATAAAACACCAAATATGCAAAATAATTGTACCGCTTTGAGGCGCAAAAATCTGAAATAATCATACCACCAGGGAGGTTCATATCCATACCAGACCTGAAGGGCCTGGTATGGAATTTAGGGGGACCCCCACGCATTTTTTTTTAAATTTTGGTTCGGGGTTCCCCTTAATATTCATACCAGACCAAAATGGCCTGGTAATGCACTGTGGGGGAACACCATGCCGTTTTTTTTCTATGACTTTTATGCGTATTGCAGAGACCCGACAATTTATTACCGCTAGTACTTTTTTACTTTAGAAATTTCATTTTGTGCAGGGACTGTTGTAAACACAGGAAACATGCGCCACTTTACAGGCATACTATAGACACCTCCCAGGTACGAAATTTAAAGGAATATTTCACTTTTATTGTTTCACTTAAAACATTATTAAAATCACTGCTCCTGAAAAAACGGCCGTTTTTAAAACTTTTTTTGCATTGATACATGTCCCCTGGGCAGGACCCAGGTCTCCAAACACTTTTTAGGACAATAACTTGCATATTAACCTTTAAAATTAGCACTTTTGATTTATCCCATAGACTTTTAAAGGGTGTTCCACGGCTTTCCAATTTGCCGCGAACAACCCAAATTGTTCGCTAATCGGCGAACAGGCGAACAGCCAATGTTCGAGTTGAACTCATGTTCGACCCGAACAGACAGCCCATCCCTACCCCCCAGCATACAGACCACCACAACCACCAGACCAGGGTTGTGGGAAAGAGGCTCTTGTCTTCATCATTATGGTGCTTGCCAATAGGGCCCTCCTGGCAAGGTACCCCCAATGCTGAGGGTATGTGGCCTCGTATGGTTCAGGTGGGGAGGCTGAATTCTCACTTCACTTTTCCTGGCCTGACAGGGGGCAATGATCATATACAGTAAGTGTCACATGTGGATTTTGGGTGGAACTACATGCTTTATTTTGCCTGAAATTTCATCTTAAAATCCCTACTGGTCTGGTATGAATATTTAATAGGGAGGCCAAGAGTACCCCTTGACATCTTTATCAGACCCTCATCAGGGTAAAGGGTCATTTATGCATCCTTAGAGGGAATTATACACTTTTTTGTTTTGTGTGGGGGTCCACCATTAACATCTATACTAGGGATAAGAGTCTGCTATAGATTAGATGAACCTTCAGCTGTTTGGTAGGTGGCTGAAGCTGTATTTTTCCAGCAATTTAAACAGCAATTTTTTTTTCATTTGTAAATGTTAATGTTGGTGTAGTAGGATGTATACATCATACAGATGTGCCACTTTAACAGCAGGGTCAGGGTATCCCCAAGGGATGTTAGTTTTTTTTTTATTCCTGTCCACTCTGCCTATGTACTCAAGGGATCTAATCTACCCCCCCCCCCCCGGCACACAGTTTTTCAGTTTTTATCTTAGACAGCAAAACAACCTTCCCATGTTGTAGAGTTGAGGAGAAGGGACAACAGCAAAAGAAACTTTGCAGGGCTGACACCATTCCTTGTTATTTATTTAACAAATAGAACAGTATTGTCAGTCCACAACAGGAACAGATCAATGGGAATTTTTCTGTGACTGCGTTGTCTTTAATCCTTTCACTGTCAGAGCAGCTTTTGTGTGAAATATTAAAATATGTGAAAATTTGTTAAAACCCAGCAAACATTATATATTTTCTGAATGCAACAAAGCTATGGAATACAATCGTGGTAGTTTGAATTATTTATGATATTAGAGGAGATGTTTATCAAATAAATATTTTCAGTAAAAAATACAATTAAAAAATTATTACTGCGCACAAACGAGATGTATTACCCAACTTTTTGGTAAAATATAAAATATAAAGTTGTTCCGAGTAAATAGAAACCCAACATTTAAAGCCTTAAAATTGTGCATGCCGGTGAAAAGGTAAATGCGATGCCGGCCATCAGAAACAGAACTACTATATAATGTTATTGTGGTGCCTTAAAATTCATGTCCAACCAAAACCTTTTTTCTTTTGGACAGCCACTGTCCAGGGCTCCATTAGAGAGATTTTCCCTCACTTCCTGTCCTGCAGATAACAGTTTTACCAGACAGGAAGAGAGGAAAAATCTGCAATAGGGACACGGACAGAAATACAAGACTGACAGGGATTCCAGCCTTCCAGTACTTTACTAAAAATTTGTTTATTTCTGTGCTGCTATTGGAGAGATTCCCTCACTTTCTATGGTAGAATGTTACCTGCAGGACATGAAGTGAGGGAAAAGAAAAAAGGTTTTGGATGGACATGCATGTTAAGGCTTCACAATAACATTATATAGTATTTATGTGAGGGGGATCTCTTTTATGGAGCCCCAGATAGCAGTAGAAACCTAACAGGGATTCTTTATCCTTCCCAACTCTATTCAAAAGTGAAAAAAAGGTATGGAGTCCTTAAGGGCCAAAGTCATTGAAGGTCCCATTCCAAATTGTGCATTGTGGTAAAAATTGACACCTTAACACATAACAAAGCATGACAAAGCACCTTCTCTTGTGAATTGCCCCCAATGCATTGTACAGTAGATCCCAACACACAATGCACCTCTAGGCACCAAAATACACATACAGTCAGGTCCATAAATATTGGGGCATTGACACAATTCTAATCTTTTTGGCTATATACACCACCACAATGGATTTGAAATGAAACGATTGGAAGCTTAACACTTCATATTTCACTTACGCTGAACACATGAGATTTTTAAGAAGACTTCCCTTCTGACTCCACACTGACACTACAGAATGTACAGTGAATATCCCTCCTATAATGATGTCTCCATCCTGAGAATACTCGTACTCAAATGTATAATTCCTCATAGTCATATCACAGCGGTGAGCAGAGTTCTGGGTGTCAGATGTCAGATGTGCAGGGACACACAGAGACAACAACCACAATATTCTAAGTAGATATCTGAAGACAACATGGTCGAGTCTCTGATAGACTCCAATGAGTTCTTCCTCTTCTCCCGACTTCATTATCACTGACATCAGCCCAGGATCCTGACACTGACTTCATGGCTCAGCTGAAGGCTGTGAGAGTGTCAGGTTTATAAAGAATAATTCTGTTATTTATTACTGATAGACTGGAATATGAATCTACTTATAGAGTAGGAAAAAAAAGCCAAACCTAAATTACACAGAATCCATCTTTGTCAGCACTGTACAAAGTGAAGGATATAAAATTACCATTATGACATATTGTACATGAAACAGTAAAAATTAGAAGTTTGATGGTCAAGAATGTCATGTTTATTATTAATATTCATATTATTGTTATTATTATTATTATTATTATTATTATTATTATTATTATACTGTATAAATATAGGTGTAGGGATGAGATTCAGCAGCTACCATAGATTTGTGTTGAATCCCTGGGATTTGTAAAGTTTGTGAATCACAAACTTTTGGCTGAAAAGTTTGCTGGTTCACCACCAAAAGAGAGAACAATCTCTAATGCGGTGCACAAGGAATGGATGAAGGAATGGATGACCTATTGATGGACGGGTGGGGTCATAGCAGTTTTATTATCAGTGTTGTTAGGGACAGCTGACAATTCTGTGTAGAAAGAGATTATTATAATTATTTTGTTTATTTTTCATCGGTACATGTCCCCATGGCAGTGCATAAATCAGAATCTTAGCATTTTACTTCCAAACTGCTCTTTAGACTGCTTTTTATTTTTATTTAAGTTTTATTTGAAGTATGCCATGGGATCATTTGAAAGACTAAGTACAAGAACAGGGTCCACCTAAACCACCGCCCATCATTCACCAAACCCCCTATCGCAACTGATAAGACAAAAGTTAGACACACACCAGTTAGGCCTATTATCCCTAATTAAAACTACCCTGTTGCTGCACAATTTTACATTGTGGTTTGCTGTGCAGTATCCTAATTCCTAATGAGCATTTGACAATTTAAAATTAATTATAGAAACCTTTCCGTGTGAGGCAAGCCAAGGTCTCTATATTGATATCTGATTTTTTGTGCCTTCTACTTTGACAATAAATATGTGATCCAGCAGATGGTATTGTAGACCTGTTTTTTTTATTTGATATCACATTGTGTAGTGGGACAAGGCAAGGTCTACAAACTGAAATTTTTTGCTGCAGAGGTCAAAGGATGTACCAATGACAAAAAAAATCTCTCCCTACACAGAATTGTCAGCCGTCCCTAACAATTCCAAAACACACTGACAATATGGCTGCTGTAAAGACACCCTTATATAAGAAGAGGTCTGGGTTATCCATTACTTTACATTATTGGCTCTTGTGACTCAGATGACATGGGGAAATAAGTAAGCACTGCATTATAGGATGCCCCTTATTTCTGTTGGTGAACCTGGAAACTTATCAGCACTAAAATGTGCAAACTTAGTGAATTGCGGGGAATTGCTGCAAATTCATTGTAGTGGTGAAGTCATACTTCATCCCTAACAATTTTTTAAAATATTTTGAAACATTTCAGCATGCTTTAGTTATAGTACATGTCTAAATACTGAGAGACAAAATTAATTGAATGGGTCTATAAACATGGGGGGGTGGTGGGTGAGGGGTGTGGCCTGGACAGTAAGGGGGTAGGACACATGTGTGCTGAGCTCTCCTTCTGGTCTATCCTGTTCCTGAGATACTGAGGTGCCCAATTTTGGTATTTTTGCCTTCGTTTAGTGTACTGTCAACCTTCTCCACATGTCCCCGCCCCATAAAGCCGCTACTGCTACGCCTTCTCTGGACAAATATCGGAGGCAGGGCCATAATCTCTCAAAGGAAGATGGTGCAGCTGCTTCGCCCACTCTGGATCCTGCCATGGCTGACATTGATAAAGTGCTGGAGGCTATTTCCACCTGCCAGGTGACTCTGACAACTAAGATAGAGGAGGTGAAAGTGGACATTTCCCTCATAAGACGGGATATACACAAACTGTGGGATCATATCACAGGTGTGGAGGCCAGGATTAGTTGAACTGAGGACACCCCCAGCAGCACACCGTGGAAGCCATGCAGCATCAGATCCAACAATTCACCCAGAAACCAGTTGACCTGAAGAATTGAGCCTGGTGCTGCAATTTTTGCTTTATCAGCCTCCTTGAGGGCTCAGAAAGTCCCGACCCTGCTACCTTTCTGGAGAATCTCCTGATCACTACTTTTGGCAAGGCAGTCTTGATCTTGTTTATCCCATGTCCCTCAAAAGTTTATCACGTGGAATGTTTGTGGAATCTGTGATAAGCTTAAATGCTCCACTGTCTTTAATTACCTCAAATGACATTGTGGTCCTAGTAGAGACATACATTACTGGACAACTTCAAATTGCTATCAAGCTCCCCTGGATTGGCTGGGCTTTCCGTGCCATTCACACCCCTTTGTCCCAGGGAATTTCTGTTCTGATTGCCAAAACAGTCCAATTTGAGATTCTATCAGTAATTTTGAACCCTCAGGGCAGGTTCATTTTTGTGCATGTGGTATTGTATGGGAGCCCTTATCTAATTTTGGCCTGTTACATTCCTCCCCCTAAAGTTCTGCGGTGGTTAGTGACGGTTTTCTATTTAGGGCCCAATTTCCAGCCATACCAGCTATTGGGCTGGGAAATTTTAATATGGTTCTCAATCTAGCACTAGATCTCCTGCACTCATCCTCTGCTATCACATCGGCCACTCAATGAAGTTGTTTATTTGCAGATTTAGCTTTGACGGACACTTGGTGTTATAAATACCTGACCACTCAAGCATTTTCTTTTTTTCTCAGCAATGCATTCAACCATGTCCTGTATAGATTTTATAGTGGTGTCCATTACCCTGCTACCTCTGATTGAGGAAGTAGGATTCCACCCTAGAATTCTTTAAGATCGTGGACCCCTACTGAGTAACTCTCCATCTTGCTCCTCAGGTTATGCATCATCCTTAGTGATTAAACCCTTTTTGGCTGACCGCCCTGCCGGATCAAGAGGACATTCAGCAAGAATGACAATTTTACTTTAACTATATAACTCTAAAAGGGATACAGCCTAGGTGGGGTTGGTATGGGAGGCGTTCAAATTACATGTCCGCTCTCTATTATCTACTGTAGGTGCATAAACCGTCTGAAAGCCTCAAAATTATTCTGCAACAAGCCACCGACCAGCTGATGTGCCTCCCTGATACTTTTGTGGCGGATCCTTCTCCCAACAACTCCACTGCATTGAAATCACAAACTCGCCTTGTTGACTAACTGCACTGTGAGAAAGCTAAACAAAAGCTTTTCTTTTATAGGCGATTTTTCAGCAGGGTTAGTGGGCTGGTAAATTGCTAGATCACTTGGCCCACCAAGATTGTAGGCCCCCCGGTGGTTGTTACTTTGTTGGACATGCAGGGCACCCAAATTACTGGCCGATCGCTGATTGCCGCAGAATTTTGTTTATATTATAAATCCTTATACTCCTTGCAAGTGACTGATACTACATCAGATACTCTGCCCCGAGACCTCCTCTCCGCAGATGAAAATACCACTGCAACTGCCACCCTTGCCCCTGCTAAAGCCCTTGGGCGAGACTGCCTTCCCCTTGACTTCCATGCTGCCTATTCAGAGGTCTTAGTCCCCAAATTGTTGTCCATGTACAAATATATCTTTTACGTGGCTGTCCTACCAGACTTCATGAGGAAGGCCTTGAATACTGTGATCCCTAAACCGGGCAAGGGCTCCAACTAACCTAAATCATATCGCCCAATTTCTCTACTACATGTTTAGTCCTAGCAAAGGTTCTGGCCATATGCCTGAACTAAGTTATCCTATCACTTATACCAGTGTTTCTCCACACCAGTCATCAAGGCGCCCCAACAGGTCATGTTTTCAGGATTTCCCTCAGATGAAACAGCTGTGGTAATTACTAAGGCAGTTAAACTGATCAAATCACCTGTGCAAAATAATGGAAGGCCTGAAAACATGACCTGTTGGGGCGCCTTGAGGACTGAAGTTGAGAAACACTGACTTATACACCCTGACCAAGCAGGGTTTATGCCTGGGAAAAACACTGCCATGAAAATCTGTTGCCTGTGCATGAATATCCAAGCTCATCATGATGCAGTAGGCACCAAAAGTGGAGGTGACACTAGGATCCGCCAAGGAGTTTGATTCTGTGGAGTAGTGATACCTCTGGGAATGTCTACAGGGTTTTGGCTTTAGTCCTTAAGTTATCATATGGGTAAAATTGCTTTATTACTCTCTGGTGGCCCTTGTTTAAGTGAATGGGTGGGTGTCTGACTCCTCCCTTCTTGGGCAAGGAATTTGACAGGGATGTCCATGGTCCCCATTATCATATGCTCTTACAGCTGAACCACTGGCCATTTCACTTAGGTTGCATCCCGATATCCATGGTCTTCGGTCAAGCTCTCTCATTGAAACTATAAGAATGTGTGCAGACAACATGAAATTATACTTAGAAGACAACGGTCCCTCGCTGCATACTGCTTTGCAGGTCATTGAGGAATTCGGGGCACATTCCGGGTTACATATTAATTGCGGTAAATTGGAAATCCTCCCCCTAGACATTTACCTGCCATCACAAAGATCAGCTTCTCTTCCACTAAGCAGAGTGGCAGCTATCCAATACCCAGGGGTCCGAGTAACCAGAGAGTTGCAGGAGTACACTACGAACAACATTGAACCACTATTAACCTCCTTTAAAATTTGTAAGCAGTCATGGTCAAGACTTCCCCTCTCGGTCATAATAACCCTGGTCAAGATTAGACATGGGCCAAACGACCCACGGTTTGTTTTGCGGCAGAACTTTTGAACATTGCAAAAGTTTGGAACCGAATAACGAACCCCCATTGAAGTCTATGAGACCTGAACTTGAAATATCAAAAGTGCCCATTTTGAAGGCCGCAAAACATGTTGAGAAATTATATCCGTAAACACTCATCTCTATGTGATCCTCCCTCCTAGAGGACCATAATACTGGCGATACATATGGATTGTTACTATGCATTTTTTATGTACCTAACTATGTGATTTAAATGTTGTATTAGTAAAATTATCTATTTACTTATTATTAGTTTTGAATTTATGCTGTCCAAGCCAGTACTGAGATAACCATTTTTTTTGTTTTGGTATACCCATTGGGGACCGATTTCCCAGTTTCCCCAATTTTCACATTTTCTCTTGTTTTTTGTTTGCCTCCCCCCCCCCCTCCATATATCACTTCCTATTTTTGAGGAGTTGTTATATTGTATTTAACTATAGTGTTATTTGGCCCTTCAATAAATCCTCCATTATGGGTGTTCTCGGCACAGCTTGGACTGTCTAACATCCAGGCAACCTGCCTGATGAAAAATACAAAATCAGATGAAGAGATTAAGACCTTCCTAGATCAAATGTTTAATCTCCTAAAATGGAAATCTCATTTACATTGGCACACAGAATACTTTAAACAATATATTAGGGAAGAAACGTGTCCATTGGGCTTAAGAATCCAACTGTTTCCAACTATTAAAGATCCATCTCCAACTTTCAAAATTTCCTGGGAAAAGATACTCACCCAGAGTAGTGTTGAATTAACGAAAACCTTTACTACCCAATATGCTCTTGACATGATTTCATTAGATGGGGAAATTGAAAGACTAAACGCATACATTCTAGATGCCCCAGCCTTCTCCACTAAGTGGAAAGAGGTTAAGGAACACCTGGAGGAGATGAACAAGGATATCATTACTAAGAAACAAGCTAAATTTGTTAAGGACAAGTTGGCATTTTCTGAAGGCTTTGCATAAAAATGGTCAGGAAATCCAAAAGATCATCTCCAGCCAGCCCCCTTTCTCCACTATGGAAGGCAAACAAAACCAAGCGAGCGAAGGATCAAATGCCCACCTGAAGCTCAACGTTGCTGTTTATTCTTTTTTCCTTATTCTCCCCTCATGGCAGGATCATGAAGGGTAATATCCTTGCATACCCTCACGTCACCTTTAGTGGTTTGGTCCTTATAATAGAACCCCATTATACCACCTATTCGGTTGGAAGCAAGGTCATGTAAACAAGATGGATACCGACCATTCCCCACATTTTTCTATTATCACCTCTTTAATCTTTTTGGCATATGAAGGGACCGTTCCACAACGGGACACAGGAACTATTCCTATTGCATGAAGTGAGACGGACTCCCCTAAACCAGGGCATCATGCCCGGGGATGCTCAGGGACTTCTTCATGGAAGATGCACATCATTATGGGTTTCTACACTTACATAATGAAGATCCACAGTCTACGATCCCCCCCCAAGTGTCATACACTTGGGGATTTTCCCCCCGTCCCGATATTACCAAAAGCCCTTTTTTGTTTTGCATATGAGGGGCTCCAAGTTTTTTGATGTTTTTAATAATACCCCGGCTCATTCCTTTATTTTTTTTATTTTTATATGTTGTTATCTTTTATGTTGTGATAAATCCTGATGGACTGGTACCTTTCACAGCTTTTCAATTACACTACTGGACTCTGATGCAAAGTCTACTTTTTATATAACAAGGGTTTTTTTGAGTATCACAGTCCTTAGTCGACTGTGGCTCGGGCAGCAGTCATGCGTGCTCTCCCATCCCCCCAGTATGGCTATTCTGTATTTGGGCGATGGGATGCCAGTCCTCTTTGAAGGCTGCCCAATGTTGTTATCTACTAACGTAGGTGGGGGCTTTTCACCCTTCCTTCGTTACAGGCCCCTGTTTGGCCTTCTTTTTCTTCTTCTTTGCTTTCTTTTTTCTTCTTTCACTAATCCTCTCTTTTTGATTGCCAGCACTCAGAGAATTCTTGTATATCCGGAGACTCCAGACCCCAGGTCTCAACACGCTACTATTTCAGGGCTGATCAAGTTAAGGCTCCATGGGGTAAGTGTGAAACTCAACGATACATCTATTTCCACACCTATTAACGCTTTCTAACACCGTAAACTCGTCATCGCTTAGAATTGTTTCCCACAACGTGCAGGGACTAAACTCAGCGATTAAAAGAAGGAAGGTTCTGCAGGAATACCGATCCAAAAAAATGGATGTGGTGTTCCTGCAGGAAACGCATTTTCCAGTGCAGTACAATCCCTCCTTCCTGCATGCACATTATCCCCTCTTCTATTTAGCAAACGCTCAGGACAAAACAAAGGGGGTAGCAATTCTGTTTGCTAGATCCTGCCAATTTAAGACAACTCAGGTTATAGGGGCAGATTTATCCTGGTGAAGGGATTGCTAAATAACCAAATGTTCTCCCTGGTCTCGTACTACTCCCCTAACAGAGGCCAGGCTAAATTTTTTCACATTATGTTTCAAACGCTAGAACCACTGCTGGAGGGAATAATGATTTTGGGAGGGGACTCCAACATGGCATTTGACTTATCCCTGGATAAATCTAGACCTCCTTCAACCCAAATGACGCGCCCTAAAAAGATTAGCACTAAAATTGCTAAAATGATCTTTAATTATGGTCTTGCAGATATCTGGAGAGAAACCAACCCGACCTGTAGGGACTATACTCACTTTTCAAATCCCCACCAATCCTATTCTAGAATAGATCACATTTTCATCTCAACTCATCACATACCCCTAGTTAAGAAATCTTTCATCAAGGACTCCTCCCTGTCGGATCATTCGATGGTCATTCTAGTGATGCGAGAGCTACAACATAAACCCCCCCTCAATGGAGAATTAAGGAATCCATCCTTAAAGACCCAATCCAAGTTACTATAATTGAGAAGGCTCTGAAGGAATTCTTTTTACTAAATGATGTAGAAGGAACCTCGGCGGAAACAGTCTGGGCTGCCCACAAGGCAACGATCAGAGGTAAATTGATCCAAATGACATCACAACTTAAAAAAGAGAAAGCCTCTGATGTTATTAAACTGGAAGATAACTTTACAGCTTTATGTAAGCAACATAAATTAGATCCTTCTAAGGTCAATACAGCACAACTCGATGCCGCGAGGGTGGCATTAAACTTGGCCCTGACAGTTAAAGCCGAGGTTTCCCTGCTTTGGACAGGCGCAAAATTTTACCAGCATAGAGATAAAATGCACACAATTTTGGCCTCTAAGCTCTCCCCGAAAACACGCACATTCGCCCTACCCAAGATCAGGCAGCAAAACGGCACATTCTCCTTAAATCCTCAACGCATCCTACAATCATTTCAGGATTTTTATACAAACTTATACAAAAAGAGAAATCTTATCGGGGAGTCCAGATTTGATGAATTTATGACAGATTTAAAACTTCCTCGCCTTCAGAAAAGTCATGTAGATCTGATGGACGCTTCTTTTTCTACTGAGGAAACCCTAGAAGTTATTAAGAATTTAAAAGTTAACTCCGCCCCAGGCCCAGATGGCTTCTCAAACATTTATTACAAAACATGCGCGGTTACCCTAGCTCCTCATCTTACCAAATTTTTTAATTCCAAAAGAAAGGGTGAACCCATTGAAACCCATGCAAACTCAGCCTTCATTTCAGTTATTCCTAAACCTGATAAGGACCCTTCCCTTGTAGAAAACTTTAGACCAATCTCCCTTATTAACAATGATTTGAAGATATTAACCAAAATATTAGCCAATAGACTAAGCTCATTCATTGGACAATACATTCATAGGGATCAGGTGGGTTTCATCCCAGGTAGACAGGGCCCGGACCAAGTTAGGAGGGCGACAGATATTGTCTCAATCCTTCAATCTGCCTGGGATGGAACCCCCCAGCAGGAAGGCCTGTTGTTATCGTTAGATTTAAGAAAGGCTTTTGATTTGCTTTCATGGTCTTACTTGTTCTCTACCCTTCGTAGTTGGGGTTTTGGGCAACATTTTATGGGGATCCTACAATCTCTTTACTCGAGTCCGGTGGCCAGGGTCAAACTTCAGGGATATGTTTCTAATCCCATTCCGATTTTCAGAGGGACCAGGCAGGGGTGTCCTCTCTCTCCAATAATCTTTGCCATTGCAATTGAATCATTGGCCATTGCAATCAGAACAAACGTCAATATCCACGGGGTAAGGTGCGGACACTCAGTCCATAAATGCGCTCTTTTCGCAGACGATATTCTGCTCTTCGTCACCTCCCCAATCACTTCTTTACCTAATATTAACAAGCTCCTGGACTCTTTCGGGGATTTATCGGGTCTACAAGTGAACATGGCTAAGTCACAAGCACTGAATGTTTCTCTTCCCACAGCCCTAGTAGACCAACTGAAACAGTCCTTCAAATTTAAGTGGAGCGACAATTCAATTCGTTATTTAGGGATAAATCTCACCTCAAAATTTGAACTCTTATATCAAGCAAATTTTCCTCCCATGTACCGTAAACTAGAGAGGGATCTCCTTGCCTGGTCCCATCACAATATTTCATGGATAGGTAAAATGAATTCCATTAAAATGACTCTATTACCCAGATTACTTTATCTTTTCCGTTCCCTCCCGATTCCTATCAAGAAAGATCACTTAAAACCACTTCAAGACAAAATAATCAAATACATTTGGGGTAAGAAGGGATATAGACTAGCGAGAAAAGTCCTATACAGCCAAAAAACAAAAGGAGGTCTAGGTCTTCCAGACCTTTTCAAATATTACCAAGCTGCCAGATTAGCCCAACTATCAACGATCTACTTCAAACACGAAATCCCAGATTGGATTAATATAGAAAGACAGGCGGTACCTACATACACGTTAGATTTTCTCCTTTGGTCTCCTCACAAAAATAGACCCCCTATCATGTCCCCCGGTCTTTCACATTCCATGCGATTATGGGATGTTACAAAACACTCGCCCTCCTTGACGTCCGCCATTCAACCGCTGGCCCACATCTTCCATAACCCCCTCTTCAGACCGGGTATGGATATCAAAACATTTCAATGGTGGTTAGATAAGGGGATGTACAGGATTGGACACTACTTTACTCCTTCGGGCCCCATTTCCCTGAAATTCTGTATGGATAAGCTGGAGATCCTGGCCTCAGAAAAATTTAGATTTTATCAAATTTCCCACTTTCTTCATACAATTTGGAAAAACAAACCCGCCCCCCCGACCTTTTCGGAGTATGAATGCTGGTGTGGCCAGGGTTCAGAGCATAAAGGGGGCATCTCCATAATATATACTTCCCTATTAGAACACGCCACTAAATTCTCTTATATGGAGGCCTGGGAGAAGGACTTACAAGAGACCTGGGCACAGAAGAGGAATCAGAGCTCACAAAGGTATAATGAATATTTCTTTAAGAGAAGCTAATTGGAAAGTGATGACCAGATGGTATTTGGTTCCGTTAAGATTGAACAGAATGTTTCCTTCCTCATCTCCTCTGTGTTTTAGGGATTGCCAAGCCCAGGGTTCCACGCTTCATATTTGGTGGGAATGCCCAAGAATTAGAGGTTTTTGGAATAAGATTTTTAATCTTATCCGCAAAGTAACAAACCTACCAATCCCTAAGACCCCACAAATTGCTCTACTGAATGAACAAATCCCAAAGATTTCTAAGTTTTCCCATCGTCTGGTTGCTTTCATGCTTTTAGGAGCGAAAGTTACTATCGCTAAAGCCTGGAAGACACCAAAAATTTCCCTAGCAGCAGCTAAACGCAAAATCTCCTGGATCATGACCCAGGAGAGGGTAGTAAGCAAAATTCAGAACAATTTCAAAACCTTTGAAGCAATCTGGGAGCCCTGGGCTGGGCATATAGGTCTCTCCCTGGTCCCTGGAACCTCCTCTTCAGGTTAGTTATACATGAACTGAGTGCTGGCCGTCTCTATCTCTATCCCTCTCTCCTTCTCTCTCTTCTTCTTTACCTTCTACCTATTTCATCTATTCCCCAGATAATGCAAGGATAGATGACTATGGTTCTTTTAACAAATCAAGTTTGTGTTGGCTATTCTTCTAATTCTGTACAAGATATTATAATTTGCTATGTTATAAGGTGCAGAGTTTCACCCTTGGGGATCGGTGCAGTCTCTCCGTTGCGAATCAGTGGCACCGGGGAGGCAGCTCTTGATCTCTAATGGGTAGGGCATTTTCTACATAAGTTTCAACCAGGTCTAGACCAGGACACAGTGTGATCCTGTCAGGGGTGTCTGGTCAGTCCATAGTTCTATGCGCCCTATGAGGCTTTAGATCCAATTTTGCTGACGTTAACAATATGTTTCATTTCTCGTTTTATGTGGAGCATACATAAAGTTTTGGATGTAAAGAGATATTAATGTAAACTGAACTTTGTCTTTTGAAGGATATATTCTGTACTGTGAGTTATCTCAATAAATATGTTAAAAACTCAAAAAAAAAAAAAAATGGTCAGGAAGGTTTATGGGTAGGAGAGGACCTCCACGTGAGACTCAACACCGTAACCCAACTACTGATCAATCAGAATCTGACTCATCACTTTCCTTCTCTTTTTCTCACCAAATAGGTTCTCCACTCACAGGTCCCTCAATTCAACACGCAAACGGTCACGTGAACTCTCTGAGCACACAAAGAACTTCTCCATGGAGGAATTTTGCTGTCTCCGTGACTTGATGCTATTTTATGATGAAGGAGCTACTAAGGATTCCCCTGGTTCCACCTAGGATGATCCGCTGGAATTGGTTGGAGCTGTAGCCACCCCAAGAAACCCTCCTTGAATCCGATTCAATGCCCCAATAGATTCAAACCTAAATCACGTAACTTCCTAGACCTGATGTTGTGCCCAGTAATTTGGTTTTTTTTGTATTAGATCATTATGTGGAGCTGTATCAAATGCCTTGCTGAAATCAAGATCTGCACCACAGCACCACCCCGGTCCAAAACATTGGTAATATACTCAAAGAATCCAATCAGATTCAGACATGATCTGCCCTAAGTAAAGACATGATCCAACTTTTCAGGAGTGATTCCATTAACTTGACTATAATTGATGTTAAACTCCCTGGCCTGTAATTACCAGCTTCTACCTTGCTGCCCTTCTTGTGGATAAGTACAATATTAGCTATCCGCCAGTCATGGGGGACTTCTCCTGTTAGAAGAGATTGATTAAAAAGTTCCTTAACCACTTCTATACCAGGCACTTAGACACTTTCCGGCCCAGGCCAATTTTCAGCTTTCAGCACTGTTGCTATTTGAATGACAATTGCGCGGTCGTGCTACACTCTACCCAAACAATTTTTTAATCATTTTGTTCCCACAAATAGAGCTTTCTTTTGGTGGTATTTGATCACCTCTGTGGTTTTTATTTTTTGCGCAACAAATAAAAAAAGACTGAAAATTTTGAAAAAAAACAAGTTTTTCTTTGTTTCTGTTAAAACTTTTTGTAAATAAGTATGTTTTCTTCTTCAATGACGGGCACTGATATGGCTGCACTGATGGGCACTGATATGGTGGCACTGATGGACACCGATGAGGTGGCACCAATGAGGTGGCACTGATGAGGTGGCACTGATGGGCACTGATGATGAGCACTGATAGGCAGCAGTGATGGGCACTGATAGGTGGCACTGATGGGCACTGATAGGTGGCACTGGTATGTGGCACTGATGGACACTCATAGGTTGTACCGATGGGCACTCATAGGCGGCACTGATGGGCACTCGAAGGTGGCATTGATGGGTACTTATGGGTGGCACTGATGGGTACTTATGGGTGGCACTGATAGGAGGCATGGATGGGCACTGTTGGGCACTGATAGGTGGGCACTGATGGGCATGGATGGGCACTGACAGGTGGCACCAATGGATGCTGATGGGTGGCACTGATGATGCTGATTGATGGCACTGATGCTCCTAAGGGTGGTATTGCTTGGCATCTAGGCAATATTATGGTGCCAATCAGTGCCCATTTGTGGGCACTGATTGGCACAGATTGGCCACTGACTGGGCACATTAGGCACATGTGGATGGCCATGGGGTACATACCTGGCCATCCACATGTTGCCCCTTCCCTGGTGGTCCTAGTGGTGATCCCTGGTGGTCCAGTGTGGTCATCTGAGAGGGGCTGTGCTGATAAACAATCAGCGCAGACCCCCCTATCAGGAGAGCCGCCGATCGGCTCTGCTCTACTCGCGTCTGTCAGATGTGAGTGAGGAAAAGCCGATCAATGGCTCTTCCTATTGACATCGTGATCAGACGTGATTGGACATGGCTGATCACGTGGTAAAGAGCCTCCACTGGAGGCTCTTTACCAAGATCGGTGTATCGGTGTGTCATATGATGCCCAGTCAGGATAACGGAACCACTTCCCAGACGTCAATCCGCTATAGGCCAGGCGGGAAGTGTTTAATGGTCTCAAACTTTACCTCAAAGTTCTCCTATAACTCTGGGACAAATACCATCAGGGCCCATTTAGATTCTGTTTCTTTAACCCTTTTGCCACCAGGTTCGTATGTCATATGGACCTAACGGCAGGGGGTATCACACACAATTTGGTGGCTGCAGCTACTGGAATTGTGTGTGAAACTGACAGGCAGACTCCTGCCTGTCAGGTGAGAACATTCAGGTGGCTCCGCTACCGCCTGATTTCTCTCACACAACCCCAGTACCGGCCCCCCCCCACCACCGCGCCCCACCATGCTTACCCATCAGCGAGCCCGGGGTCTCCCTGTCAGTTTCTCGCAGGTAAAGGGGAAGAAGAAGACTGGACACATGTCCACTCTCCCCCCTTCTTCTTGTGACCTGGAAATTGACGTCACTTCCAGGTCAAGCTCTCTGTGTCCCCGGCTCGCTTTGCCAAGAAAGGATGTTTTGCAATGCGATCTGCAATTCAAAACACTCTGTGGAGTACAGGGGAGACATTGGGGGTCTTTTAGACCCGCATATCCTCAACAAACAGAACCTAACACCTAAAAATCATCACATAGGGGACTGTTTGTCCCCTATGTGATGAAAAAAAAAGTTACGAAAAAAAATATTTTTATAAAAAATAAAGTTACAACCAATCACATAAACCCCCCCAATTTTTTGAGGCCTCCCCACCCCCACATATACACACGCACGAATGTAAACTCATGCGTTGGGGTGCCTACACATGAAAACGTCCATTGCGATACAAATGTTACATATCGCCGCATACACAGAAGTGAGAGCAATAATTCTAACACCAGACCTCCTCTGTAATAGGGATGAGCTTCGAGTTCGAGTCGAACTCATGTTCGACTCGAACATTGGCTGTTCGCAAGTTCGCCGAACAGCGAACAATTTGGGGTGTTCGCGGCAAATTCGAATGCCGCGGAACACCCTTTAAAAGTCTATGGGAGAAATAAAAAGTGCTAATTTTAAAGGCTAATATGCAAGTTATTGTCATAAAAAGTGTTTGGGGACCTGGGTCCTGCCCCAGGGGACATGGATCAGTGCAAAAAAAAGTTTTAAAAACGGCCGTTTTTTCAGGAGCAGTGATTTTAATAATGCTTAAAGTCAATCAATAAAAGTGTAATATCCCTTTAAATTTCGTACCTGGGGGGTGTCTATAGTATGCCTGTAAAGGGGCGCATGTTTCCTGTGTTTAGAACAGTCTGACAGCAAAATGACATTTTGAAGGAAAAAACTCATTTAAAACTACCCGCGGCTATTGCATTGCCGACAATACACATAGAAGTTCATTGATAAAAACGGCATGGGAATTCCCCAAAGGGGAACCCCGAACCAAAATTAAAAAAAAAAAATGACGTGGGAGTCCCCCTAAATTCCATACCAGGCCCTTCAGGTCTGATATGGATATTAAGGGGGACCCCGGCCAAAATAAAAAAAAAAAAATGACGTGGGGTTCCCCCTAAATTCCATACCAGACCCTTCAGGTCTGGTATGGATTTTAAGGGGAACCCCACGCCAAAAAAAAAAAAAAAACGGCGTGGGGTCCCCCCAAAAATCCATACCAGACCCTTATCCGAGCACGCAACCTGGCAGGCCGCAGGAAAAGAGGGGGGGACGAGAGTGCGGCCCCCCCCCTCCTGAACCGTACCAGGCCACATGCCCTCAACATTGGGAGGGTGCTTTGGGGTAGCCCCCCAAAACACCTTGTCCCCATGTTGATGAGGACAAGGGCCTCATCCCCACAACCCTGGCCGGTGGTTGTGGAGGTCTGCGGGTGGGGGGCTTATCGGAATCTGGAAGCCCCCTTTAACAAGGGGACCCCCAGATCCCGGCCCCCCCCCTGTGTGAAATGGTAAGGGGGTTCTTACCCCTACCATTTCACTAAAAAACTGTCAAAAATGTTAAAAATGACAAGAGACAGTTTTTGACAATTCCTTTATTTAAATGCTTCTTCTTTCTTCTATCTTCCTTCATCTTCTGGTTCTTCTGGCTCTTCTGGTTCTTCCTCCGGCGTTCTCGTCCAGCATCTCCTCCGCGGCGTCTTCTATCTTCTTCTCCTCGGGCCGCTCCGCACCCATGGCATGGGGGGGAGGCTCCCGCTCTTCTCTTCATCTTCTTCTCTTCTTCTTTTCTTCTCTTCTTCTCTTCTTCATTTTCTTCTCCGGGCCGCTCCGCAACCCATGCTGGCATGGAGGGAGGCTCCCGCTGTGTGACGGCGCTCCTCGTCTGACAGTTCTTAAATAACGGGGGGCGGGGCCACCCGGTGACCCCGCCCCCCTCTGACGCACGGGACATGACGGGACTTCCCTGTGGCATTCCCCGTGACGTCACAGGGAAGTCCCGTCAAGTCACCGTGCGTCAGAGGGGGGCGGGGTCACCGGGTGGCCCCGCCCCCGTTATTTAAGAACTGTCAAGCGAGGAGCGCAGTCACACAGCGGGAGCCTCCCTCCATGCCAGCATGGATTGCGGAGCGGCCCGGAGAAGAAAATGAAGAAGAGAAGAAGAGAAGAAAAGAAGAAGAGAAGAGCGGGAGCCTCCCCCCATGCCATGGGTGCGGAGCGGCCCGAGGAGAAGAAGATAGAAGACGCCGCGGAGGAGATGCTGGACGAGAACGCCGGAGGAAGAACCAGAAGAGCCAGAAGAACCAGAAGATGAAGGAAGATAGAAGAAAGAAGAAGCATTTAAATAAAGGAATTGTCAAAAACTGTCTCTTGTCATTTTTAACATTTTTGACACTTTTTTCGTGAAATGGTAGGGGTACTTATGTACCCCTTACCATTTCACAGGGGGGGGGTGGGATCTGGGGGTCACCTTGTTAAAGGGGGCTTCCAGATTCCGATAAGCCCCCCGCCCGCAGACCCCCACAACCACCGGCCAGGGTTGTGGGGATGAGGCCCTTGTTCTCATCAACATGGGGACAAGGTGTTTTGGGGGGCTACCCCAAAGCACCCTCCCAATGTTGAGGGCATGTGGCCTGGTACGGTTCAGGAGGGAGGGGGGGCCGCACTCTCGTCCCCCCCTCTTTTCCTGCGGCCTGCCAGGTTGCGTGCTCGGATAAGGGTCTGGTATGGATTTTTGGGGGGACCCCACGACGTTTTTTTTTTTTTTCTGGCGCGGGGTTTCCCTTAAAATCCATACCAGACCTTGAAGGGTCTGGTATGGAATTTAGGGGGAACCCCACGTCATTTTTTTTTTTTAATTTTGGCCGGGGTTCCCCTTAATATCCATACCAGACCTGAAGGGCCTGGTATGGAATTTAGGAGGACTCCCACGTCATTTTTTTTTTTTTAATTTTGGTTCGGGGTTCCCCTTTGGGGAATTCCCATGCCGTTTTTATCAATGAACTTCTATGTGTCGGCAATGCAATAGCCGCGGGTAGTTTTAAATGAGTTTTTTCCTTCAAAATGTCATTTTGCTGTCAGACTGTTCTAAACACAGGAAACATGCGCCCCTTTACAGGCATACTATAGACACCCCCCAGGTACGAAATTTAAAGGGATATTACACTTTTATTGTTTGACTTTAAGCATTATTAAAATCACTGCTCCTGAAAAAACGGCCGTTTTTAAAACTTTTTTTTGCATTGATCCATGTCCCCTGGGGCAGGACCCAGGTCCCCAAACACTTTTTATGACAATAACTTGCATATTAGCCTTTAAAATTAGCACTTTTGATTATTCATGTTCGTGTCCTATAGACTTTAACGGTGTTCGCGTGTTCGAACGAACTTTTTTCCTGTTCGCATGTTCTGGTGCGAACCGAACAGGGGGGTGTTCGGCTCATCCCTACTCTGTAACACTAAACTGATACCTATATTGGGCTCTTGAAGCATTGCCTATAGAAAATATAGGGTACTGAAGTTTGTCGCCATTTCACGGGTGCACATAAATTTAAGGTTTGGCATGTTGGGTATTTATTTACTCGGTGCGACCTGGTCTTTTATATTTTACCAAAAATATGGGTAATTTATTGCGTTTGTTTGCCCTACAATTCACGTTAATGTGTTTTTTACTGAAACCTTTGTGGTAATATCGTGTGACATTAAAAACTGCAACTACCACTATTTTATTGTCTAGCGTGTCTGGATTCAGAAAATATATACTATTTGTGGGTTTTGTGTAATCTTCAAGCCTAAAAATGATTTTTTAAACATGTGTGAAAAAAAACGCAAAAAGGGCAGTGAAAGGGTTAAATCATGTTATGCAGCTCTGTGCTTGTGCTGAGCACTTTGTCCCCTTCTATCACCTAAAATACCTGGCTGATCCTGCCTTGTGCTGCCCTCCCCTCTGTAAACTGAACGTGGTTTATCATGGCTGCTGAACCCTGACACTGTGGTCAGTTTATGTGTCTCCGTCATCCACAGCTCTCGCCTGTGTTCTCTCCTCTGTCCTCTCCCCCCTGCCCTTCCTGCCTGTCTACTAGTTTTGTGGCCAATCGCTTCCCTCCTGCTGTACAAAGATTGTTTTCTTGATATAATCCCCTCTCTTCTATTACATGATATGCACCCCGTGTATGTTGTTTATCAAAAATATGCCTCTTCATACCTCATTTCAGAGCACTGCTCAGCGCTCACGTGATCACCCGCAGCTCTCCTCCCCTCCTCCCGGCTGACGTCAGTCGGGTATTCTCAGCTCTGCCCACTGTAGCTGTCGGATCGGGGAAGACAGTGGTTGGCAGAAACCTGAGTGCTGAGCAGAGCTCTAAAATGAGGTGTGAAACGACATATTTTTGATAAACATCATGCACAGGGGGCACATCATGTATTAGAACAGAGGGGATTGTAAGGAGAAGAAAAGTGTCTTAACAACTTAAAACTTTAACTGATCCAGTTCCTCTGCTAACTCTGTCTCCAGAAATCCTAGAATTGAACCGTCATTACTAGAACCAACATGATTCCCCAACTTGTTATTGTTAGTGCAATTTATTTCTGTGGAGATCAAACAGAAGTCCTTCTTTAAAAAGTTTGCTACATCCAGGTCTCCCTCAACTTATGTGGTGTGTCCAGTTTTTATTTTAGTGATCCCATTGTATTTTTTCCTTCTATCACTAATGTACCTAAAAAAAAGATTTATCTCCTTTCATAAAAGATCTAGTAATTTCCTCCTCTTTCTGTGCTCTGGCTGCACTGATAATGTGTTTGGCCTCCTTTTGTCTATTTTTATACCCCTCTCTGTCAGCTACACCTCCTGTTTCCTTCAATCTTCTATATGCTCATTTTTTTCCCTTACTTTCTTACTTACCTCTTTAGTGAACCATATTGTTTTTTTCTTCAGTTTATTCTTAATAATTTGCCTGACATATAATATAGTTGCCTCCAGGATGGTAGACTTTAATAGTACCCACTGATTACTTACTCCTGTCGTTTTACTCCAACCTTTCCATTTATTTTTTAGAAATGTCCCCATTTCAGCAAAAAGTGTCCTTTTAAAATACAAAACTTTTGTTTTTGTAAACAATTTTTCAGTTCTTGTTTTACTATCACACCAAAGACATTGGGAATCACTAGAGCCCAAATTCTCTACTAGGTCTAATACAGGGGTCCTCAAACTATGGCCCTCCAGTTGTTCAGGAACTACAATTCCCATCATGCCGAGTCATGTCTGTGAATGTCAGAGTTTTATAATTCCTCATGGGATGTGTAGTTCTGCAACAGCTGGAGGGCCATAGTTTGAAGACCCCTGGTCTAGAATAGGGATGAGCCAAACAACCCCCTGTTCGGTTCGCACCAGAACATGCGAACAGGAAAAAAGTTTGTTCGAACACGCAAACACCGTTAAAGTCTATGTGACATGAACATGAATAATCAAAAGTGCTAATTTTAAAGGCTTATATGCAAGTTATTGTCATAAAAAGTGTTTGGGGACCTGGGTCCTGTCTCAGGGCACATGGATCAATGCAAAAAAAAGTTTTAAAAACGGACGTTTTTTCAGGAGCAGTGATTTTAATAATGCTTAAAGTCAAACAATAAAAGTGTAATATCCCTTTAAATTTCATAGCTGGGGGGTTTCTATAGTATGCCTGTAAAGGGGCACATGTTTCCTGTGTTTAGAACAGTCTGACAGCAAAATGACATTTCGAAGGAAAAAAGCCATTTAAAACTACTCGCGGCTATTGCATTGCCGGTCCGACAATACACATAGAAGTTCATTGATAAAAACGGCATGGGAATTCCCCATAGGGGAACCCCGGGCAAATTTAAAAAAAAAATGACGTGGGGTCCCCCTAAATTCCATACCAGACCCTTCAGTTCTGGTACTGATTTTAAGGGGAACCCCGCGCCAAAAAAAAACGGCGTGGGGTCCCCCAAAAATCCATACCAGACCCTTATCCGAGCACGCAACCTGGCAGGCTGCAGGAAAAGAGGGGGGACAAGAGAGCACCCCCTCCTAAACCGTACCAGGCCACATGCCCTCAACATGCCCACAACACATGGGGACTTCACAGGGACTTCCCTATGGCTTTCCCTGTGATGTTGGAGCAGAAGCCAGAGGAAGATGCGGACAAGAAGACCGAAGGAAGAAGCAGAGAATCGGAGGAAGAAGCAGAGGAAGAAGCGGGGGAAGAACAAGATGGAGGAAGAAAACCGAATGAAGACCAGAACAAGATGGAAGACATTTGGTCCCCCCAAATATCCATACCAGACTCTTATCCGAGCACGCAACCTGGCAGGCCGCAGGAAAAGAGGGGGAGATGAGAGAGCTCCCCCCCTCCTGAACAGTACCAGGCCACATGCCCTCAACATTGGGAGGGTGCTTTGGGGTAGCCCCCCAAAACACCTTGTTCCCATGTTGATGAGGACAAGGGCCTCATCCCCACAACCCTGGCCGGTGGTTGTGGGGGTCTGAGGGCGGGGGGCTTATTGGAATCTGGAAGCCCCCTTTAACAAGGGGACCCCCATATCCTGGCCCTCCCCCCTGTGTGAAATGGTAAGGGGGTACTTACCCCTACCATTTCACTAAAAAACTGTCAAAAATGTTAAAAATGACAAGAGACAGTTTTTGACAATTCCTTTATTTAAATGCTTCTTCTTTCTTCTATCTTCCTTCATTTTCTTCTTCTGGTTCTTCTGGCTCTTCTGGTTCTTCCTCCGGCGTTCTCGCCCAGCATCTCCTCCGCGGCATCTTCTATCTTCTTCTCCTCGGGCCGCTCCGCACCTATGGTATGGGGGGAGGCTCCCGCTCTTCTCTTCATCTTCTTCATCTTCTCTTCTTCTTTTCTTCTCTTCTTCTCTTCTTCTCTTCTTCATTTTCTTCTCCGGGCTGCTCCGCATCCATGCTGGCATGGAGGGAGGCTCCCGCTGTGTGACGGCGTCTCCTCGTCTGACGGTTCTTAAATAACGGGGGGCAGGGCCACCCGGTGACCCTGCCCCCCTCTGACGCACAGTGACTTAACGGGACTTCCCTGTGACGTTACGGGGAATGCCACAGGAAAGTCCCGTCATGTCCTGTGCGTCAGAGGGGGTGGGATCACCGGGTGGCCCCACCCCCTGTTATGTAAGAACTGTCAGATGAGGAGATGCCGTCACACAGCGGGAGCCTCCCTCCATGCCAGCAGGGATGCGGAGCGGCCCGGAGAAGAAAATGAAGAAGAGAAGAAGAGAAGAAGAGAAGAAAAGAAGATGAAGAAGAAGATGAAGAAGATGAAGAAGAAGATGAAGAAGATGAAGAGAAGAGCGGGAGCCTCCCCCCATGCCATGGGTGCGGAGCGGCCCGAGGAGAAGAAGATAGAAGACGCCGCGGAGGAGATGCTGGACGAGAATGCCGGAGGAAGAACCAGAAGAAGAAGAAGATGAAGGAAGATAGAAGAAAGAAGAAGCATTTAAATAAAGGAATTGTCAAAAACTGTCTCTTGTCATTTTTAACATTTTTGACAGTTTTTTAGTGAAATGGTAGGGGTAAGTACCCCCTTACCATTTCACACAGTGGGGGCGGGATTTGGGGGTCCCCTTGTTAAAGGGGGCTTCCAGATTCCGATAAGCCCCCCACCCGCACATCCCCACAACCACCGGCCAGGGTTGTGGGGATGAGGCCCTTGTCCTCATCAACATGGGGACAAGGTGTTTTGGGGGGCTTCCCCAAAGCACCCTCCCAATGTTGAGGGCATGTGGCCTGGTACGGTTCAGGAGGGTGTGCGCACTCTTGTCCCCCCCTCTTTTCCTGCAGCCTGCCAGGTTGCGTGCTCGGATAAGGGTCTGGTATGGATATTTGGGGGACCCCACGCCGTTTTTTTTTTTGCCACGGGGTTCCCCTTAAAATCCATACCAGACCTGAAGGGTCTGGTATGGAATGTAGGGGGACCCCCACATCATTTTTTTTTTATTTTGGCCAGGGTTCCCCTTAATATCCATACCAGACCTGAAGGGCCTGGTATGGAATTTAGGGGGACCCCCACGTCATTTTTTTTTTTAATTTTGGTTCTGGGTTCCCCTGTGGGGAATTCCCATGCCGTTTTTATCAATGAACTTCTATGTGTATTGTCGGACCGGCAATGCAATAGCCGCAAGTAGTTTTAAATGGGTTTTTTCCTTCGAAATGTCATTTTGCTGTCAGACTGTTCTAAACACAGGAAACATGTGCCCCTTTACAGGCATACTATAGACACCCCCAGCTACGAAATTAAAAGGGATATTACACTTTTATTGTTTGACTTTAAGCATTATTATAATCACTGCTCCTGAAAAAACGTCCGTTTTTAAAACATTTTTTTTGCATTGATACATGTCCCCTGGGGCAGGACCCGGGTCCCCAAACACTTTTTATGACAATAACTTGCATATAAGCCTTTAAAATTAGCACTTTTGATTTCTCCCATAGACTTCTAAAGGGTGTTCCGCGGCATTCGAATTTGCCTCGAACACCCCAAATTGTTCGCTGTTTGGCGAACTTGCGAACAGCCAATGTTCGAGTTGAACATGAGTTCGACTCGAACTCGAAGCTCATCCCTAGTCTAGAATATGGTCATCTCGGGTTGGGCTTTTTACAAACTGTTTTAGGGAAGCCCCATTGAGTGCTTCCATTACATTACATTGTATCCCTCTCTCCTTTCTGTACAGTAGCTAATATAATGCTCCCTGATTGGTCACTACACCTAGCAATTGTATATGGGATGCAGCCTGATTGGAGGATTCAAATAAGGCTCCTGTTTACAACCCATGTGAGATGTGATAAGGAAAAGCAATGGTGGGTCTTTGAAGTAGAAAAATATTCACAGTAACACCAATTGGGGAAGCTAGGAGCGGAATAATGGAAGGACACACTCAATGGTCAAATATATTCCCAATTACAATATTATTTACATCTGTTATTGGAGATTTCACATCAACTCACATGTAACAACTCTATTCAATCATGTGCACTAGGCTCTAATTTTGAACAGAACCCCCAATATCCATTCTTAAATCTATAAATCATCATTAGAGTGCCATTTATTTGTATAAAAGTCCCCCCAAAGAATAGTAGAACTTCAGTGCACAGTATTACATAAGTTGCACAAGGGCACATCTTAAACAGAACCCCAACAGCCATTTTATTATCTAGAAAGTTTCATTTATTCACAAAAACATTCTATAAAAGATTGTAGCATGTATATGTGCCGTATTACATTATTTGGACTAGGCTTTAATTTTGAACAGGACCCCCGATATCCATTCTAAGAGCGAGAAATCAACATGAGAGTCATTTTTTTCACGTAAAAATCTGCCCATAAATTGTAATTCCTGAGTGCACAGTATTCAATGATTTGCACTACGGTTAGTCTGAACAGGACCAGACATTTTAATATCTAAAAACCAACATTATAGCTTAATTTATTCACACAAAATATCACAAATACAATTTATTGTGGCTCCTATGTGTGCTCTATAAAACTATGTGCACGAGGTCCCAATTTATACAGGACTCCCAACACACATTGAAAAATGATAAAATCAACATTAAAGTTTAATTTACTTACAGAAAAAAAAAAATGATAAAAACATTGAGTTCCCTACGTGCGCAGTATTACATTATTTTCACTACGGCCCATTTTCAACAAGACCCCAACATCCATATTACAATCTAGAAATCAACATTTCATTGTCATTTATTAACAAAATAAATGCCCCCAAAATGTTCTACCTTTTTTTGGGCCGGAATAATTGATTTGTACTAGACCCCAAAATGAACAGGACCTCTAACAGACAATAAAAAAAATTATTGTTATTAAAAAAAAATGTAAAATAAATTTACATTTTTAAAGTCAAGAAACCAACATTAGATTGTCACTAAATCACAGGAAAAATCCTCCAAAAGATTGCTGTGTTTATGTGCACAGTATTCAATTATTTACACCGGGGCCCAAAAAAATCTAAAAATCAACATTAGAGAGTCATTTATTCACAAACAAGAACTCTAAAAGATTGTTGTTCCTTTATGTGCTCAGGACTAAATTATTTTCACTAGACCCAAGTTTTGAACATAACCCCCAACACCAATTCTAAATTCTAGAAATAAATATTAGAGTATAATTTATTTAAAAAAGGCCCAAAATGATTGTAGTACCTAAGTGCATAGTATTTCATTATATTGTACTAGAGATAGTTTGAATGATCCCTAATATGAGCCGTGATAACATATACTAGGGCTGGGAAAGAATGGACTTTATAGACAGACTTCAAAATGTATAAGAAAATCTATAATTAGAATGATAAGAAGAAGATATTAGACACACATGAGATAACATACATGTAAAAGTGATGAAAGCCTCTCCCTGGTCCACCATCCATCCAGAAACCTGGACTTCAAGGATACAATGGGGGGCCGAGGGAGATTCTGAGTACAGCAAATAACCCAAAGGTAATAGTATAAATGGTGACCTAGACAGGTCAATTCCTAGAGGGGGTCAGAAATGGTCACATAAGACGACTCAGATGAGGTCAGAACTGATTTTATAGATATACGGAGCTTGCTGGACTTCACACCAAAAAATGAGATTTTGGATTTTCGGAATTTCTAAATTTCAAATTTCCAAATTTTCATATTTACAAATTTAGGAATTTTCGAATTTCCCCATTTTTTAATTAACGAATTTTTGAATTTATCAATGTTCAAATCTTGAATTTCCATCTTACAAATTTACCAAATTTTGGATTTCAAATTTACAAATGTACGATTTTTCAAATTTTTGAATTTACCAATTTACCAATTTTCGTAAATTTCAATTTACAAATTCTTGAATTTTTGAACTTATGAATTTACAAATTTATTAATTTTCAAATTTCCATTTTACGAATTTACGAATTTTCAAATTTTCATATTTTTAAAATTTTTTAATTTTTTAATTTACGAATTTTCAAATTTTCTAATTTACGAATTTACAAATTTTCATAATTTGAATTTACGAATTTACAAATTTTTGAATTTCCAATTCACAAATTTTCAAACTTTGAATTTATGAATTTACGAACTTTATAATTTTACATTTTTTACATTTTTTAATTTTTTAATTTACACATTTTTTAATTTTCTAATTTACAAATTTACGAATTTTCATATTTCGAATTAACGAATTTACTAATTTTTGAATTTCCAATTTAGAAATTTTCAAATTTTGAATTTACGAATTTACGAATTTTCTAATTTTCTAATTTTTTACATTTTTTAATTTTTTTACAAATTTACAAATTTTCATATTTCTAATTTATGAATTTAAAAATTTTTGAATTTCCAATGTACGAATTTTCCAATTTGCAAATGTTTGAATATTCAAATTTATAATTCATTCAAAAATTTGTTAAATGGGTTTTCATTAATTTGGATATTTACAAATTAATGAATTTGTCAAAATTTGTTAAAAAACTAATTTGGAACAAAACTAATTGCACATGTCTAATATATATTAGAACAGCTTCCTTCCTGTCAAGGAGGCAGAACACCCTAATGGACACAGACCCAGATGGACAATACAAAAATAGACCTACACCAAGGTCTATAAAGGTATAACTGTGTATGTGAGACAAGTGTCTCTACATCAAAGGCTGAAGGCAAAAAATGCCACAATCATCAACTGATCAATGTGAATGTAAGATACATGGGAGCCAGGAAAAGGTCCAATAGTATCTCAAAATAGATGCCAGAACCAGAATATGGTATTATTCACAAGAAATCACAGGGCCAAACAAACACAAGGCTCTTAGATAAGGTAAGATATAGGTTCACATGGGACATCAAGGGGGTGTATCCTGGGTGTATCCTGGTTGTAAGCAAGATACACCCCCTTGATGTCGAAGCATGTCTATTACTATAGGAGACTGTAAAAAAAGTAATTAGTAAAAAAACACAAAAAAACCTAGTAAACCATAAATGGAACATTTTGAACTGATCATGCATGAATATGTGTGCTATAAAGTAGCCAATGTAAGAAAAACACTCATACATTTGTTTTTGTTTTTTTGTTTTGTTTTGTTTTTTCTTCTTTTTTATGACATCATAGTGTACAGCGTTTTTAGCTTAGTGGATGCACTACACAGAAAGCCACTCACATTGTTATATTTATTTATTTATTTATTGATGAATTAATCTTAACTAAAATGTTGATCTGCATTATGTACTGAATCTTATAGGGGATAAATGTCCAAAAGCATCAATAATTGGCATTTCAACATTAACCACTTGACGACCGCCTCACGCCGATTTACGTCGGCAAGGTGGCACGGACAGGCAAAATCACGTACATGTACGTGATTTGCCTTCCGCGGGTGGGGGGTCCGATCGGTGCCCGAGGCGGTCGTCTTTTCTCCCACGGCGATCGGAGATGAGGGGGAGGCCATCCGTTCGTGGCCCCCCCCTCGCGATCGCCGCCGGCCAATGAGAACATTCCTTTGCTGCTGTATGCTAAACAGCAGCAAAGGAAATGATGTCATCTCTCCTCGGCTCGGTAATTTCCATTCCGGCCCGAGGAGAGAAGACAAGTGAGTGAGTGCACAACACACACACACACAGTAGAACATGCCAGGCACACAAAACACCCCGATCCCCCCCCCGATCGCCCCCCCGATCCCCCCCCAATCACCCCCCCCTGTCACAAACTGACACCAGCAGTTTTTTTGTTTTTGTTTTTATTTTTTCTGATTACTGTATTGGTGTCAGTTTGTGACAGTTACAGTGTTGGGACAGTTACTGTTACCCCCCTTTAGGTCTAGGATACCCCCCTAACCCCCCCTAATAAAGTTTTAACCCCTTGATCACCCTCTGTCACCAGTGTCACTAAGCGAGCATTTTTCTGATCGCTGTATTAGTGTCGCTGGTGACGCTAGTTAGTGAGGTAAATATTTAGGTTCGCCGTCAGCGTTTTATAGCGACAGGGACCCCCATATACTATCTAATAAATGTTTTAACCCCTTGATGGCCCCCTAGTTAACCCTTTCACCACTGATCACCGTATAACTGTTACGGGTGACGCTGGTTAGTTTGTTTATTTTTTATAGTGTCAGGGCACCCGCCGTTTATTACCGAATAAAGGTTTAGCCCCCCGGTCGCCCGGCGGTGATATGCGTCGCCCCAGGCAGCGTCAGATTAGCGCTAACACCCACGCACGCAGCATACGCCTCCCTTAGTGGTATAGTATCTGAACGGATCAATATCTGATCTGATCAGATCTATACTAGCGTCCCCAGCAGTTTAGGGTTCCCAAAAACGCAGTGTTAGTGGGATCAGCCCAGATACCTGCTAGCACCTGCGTTTTGTCCCTCCGCCCGGCCCACCCAAGTGCAGTATCGATCGATCACTGTCACTTACAAAACACTAAACGCATAACTGCAGCGTTCGCAGAGTCAGGCCTGATTCCTGCGATCGCTAACAGTTTTTTTGGTAGCATTTTGGTGAGCTGGCAAGCACCAGCCCCAAGCTGCGCCAGATTAGCGCCAGTACCACTGACACCCACGCACGTACCATACACCTCCCTTAGTGGTATAGTATCTGAACGGATCAATATCTGGTCCGATCAGATCTATACTAGCGTCCCCAGCAGTTTAGGGTTCCCAAAAACGCAGTGTTAGCGGGATCAGCCCAGATACCTGCTAGCACCTGCGTTGTGCCCCTCCGCCCGGCCCAGCCCAGCCCAGTCCACCCAAGTGCAGTATCGATCGATCACTGTCACTTACAAGGCACTAAACGCATAACTGCAGCGTTCGCAGAGTCAGGCCTGATCCCTGCGATCGCTAACAGTTTTTTTGGTAGCATTTTGGTGAACTAGCAAGCACCGGCCCCAGGCAGCGTCAGGTTAGCGCCAGTACCGCTAACACCCACGCACGCAGCATACGCCTCCTTTAGTGGTATGGTATCTGAACGGATCAATATCTGATCCGATCAGATCTATACTAGCGTCCCCAGCAGTTTAGGGTTCCCAAAAACGCAGTGTTAGCGGGATCAGCCCAGATACCTGCTAGCACCTGCGTTTTGCCCCTCCGCCCGGCCCAGCCCACCCAAGTGCAGTATCGATCGATCACTGTCACTTACAAAACACTAAACGCATAACTGCAGCGTTTGCAGAGTCAGGCCTGATCCCTGCGATCGCTAACAGTTTTTTTGGAAGCTTTTTATTGAACTGGCAAGCACCAGCGGCCTAGTACACCCAGGTCGTAGTCAAACCAGCGCTGCAGTAACACTTGGTGACGTGGCGAGTCCCATAAGTGCAGTTCAAGCTGGTGAGGTGGCAAGCACAAGTAGTGTCCCGCTGCCACCAAAAAGACAAACACAGGCCCGTCATGCCCATAGTGCCCTTCCTGCTGCATTCGCCAATCCTAATTGGGAACACACCGCTTCTGCAGCGCCCGTACTTCCCCCATTCACATCCCCAACCAAATGCAGTCGGCTGCATGAGAGGCATTTTTATGTCCTCCCGAGTACCCCTACCCAACGAACCCCCCCAAAAAAGATGTCGTGTCTGCAGCAAGCGCGGATATAGGCGTGACACCCGCTATTATTGTCCCTCCTGTCCTGACAATCCTGGTCTTTGCATTGGTGAATGTTTTGAACGCTACCATGCACTAGTTATTAGCGTAGGGTACAGCATTGCACAGACTAGGCACACTTTCACAGGGTCTCCCAAGATGCCATCGCATTTTGAGAGACCCGAACCTGGAACCGGTTACAGTTATAAAAGTTAGTTACAAAAAAAGTGTAAAAAAAAATATATATATATAAAATAAAAAAAAATAGTTGTCGTTTTATTGTTCTCTCTCTCTATTCTCTCTCTCTATTGTTCTGCTCTTTTTTTACTGCAATTCTGCAATGTTTTATTGTTATTGTTATTGTTATTATGTTTTATCATGTTTGTTTTTCAGGTATGTAATTATTTATACTTTACTGTTTACTGTGCTTTATTGTTAACCATTGTTAACCATTTTTTTGTCTTCAGGTACGCCATTCACGACTTTGAATGGTTATACCAGAATGATGCCTGCAGGTTTAGGTATCATCTTGGTATCATTCTTTTCAGCCAGCGGTCGGCTTTCATGTAAAAGCAATCCTAGTGGCTAATTAGCCTCTAGACTGCTTTAACAAGCCGTGGGAGGGAATGCCCCCCCCCACACCGTCTTCCGTGTTTTTCTCTGGCTCTCCTGTCTCAACAGGGAACCTGAGAATGCAGCCGGTGATTCAGCCAGCTGACCATAGAGCTGATCAGAGACCAGAGTGGCTCCAAACATCTCTATGGCCTAAGAAACCGGAAGCTACGATCATTTTATGACTTAGATTTCGCAGGATGTAAATAGCGCCATTGGGAAATTGGGGAAGCATTTTATCACACCGATCTTGGTGTCATCAGATGCTTTGAGGGCAGAGGAGAGATCTAGGGTCTAATAGACCCCAATTTTTTCAAAAAAGAGTACCTGTCACTACCTATTGCTATCATAGGGGATATTTGCATTCCCCGAGATAACAATAAAAATGATTAAAAAAAAAAAAAAAAATGAAAGGAACAGTTTAAAAATAAGATAAAAAAGCAAAAAAATAATAAAGAAAAAAAAAAAAAAAAAAAAAAAAGCACCCCTGTCGCCCCCTGCTCTCGCGCTAAGGCGAACTCAAACGGCGGTCTGTCGTCAAATGTAAACAGCAATTGCACCATGCATGTGAGGTATCGCCGCGAAGGTCAGATCGAGGGCAGTAATTTTTGCAGTAGACCTCCTCTGTAAATCTAAAGTGGTAACCTGTAAAGGCTTTTAAAAGCTTTTAAAAATGCATTTATTTTGTTGCCACTGCACGTTTGTGCGCAATTTTAAAGCATGTCATGTTTGGTATCCATGTACTCGGCCTAAGATCATCTTTTTTATTTCATCAAACATTTGGGCAATATAGTGTGTTTTAGTGCATTAAAATTTAAAAAAGTGTGTTTTTTCCCCAAAAAATGCGTTTGAAAAATTGCTGCGCAAATACTGTGTGAAAAAAAAAAATGAAACACCCACCATTTTAATCTGTAGGGCATTTGCTTTAAAAAAATATATAATGTTTGGGGGTTCAAAGTAATTTTTTTGCAAAAAAAAATAACTTTTTCATGTAAACAATGAGTGTCAGAAAGGGCTTTGTCTTCAAGTGGTTAGAAGAGTTGGTGATGTGTGACATAAGCTTCTAAATGTTGTGCATAAAATGCCAGGACAGTTCAAAACCCCCCCAAATGACCCCATTTTGGAAAGTAGACACCCCAAGCTATTTGCTGAGAGGCATGTCGAGTCCATGGAATATTTTATATTGCGACACAAGTTGCGGGAAAGAGACAAATTTTTTTTTTTTTTTTTTTTTTTGCACAAAGTTGTCACTAAATGATATATTGCTCAAACATGCCATGGGAATATGTGAAATTACACCCCAAAATACATTCTGCTGCTTCTCCTGAGTACGGGGATACCACATGTGTGAGACTTTTTGGGAGCCTAGCCGCGTACGGGACCCCGAAAACCAAGCACCGCCTTCAGGCTTTCTAAGGGCGTGAATTTTTGATTTCACTCTTCACTGCCTATCACAGTTTCGGAGGCCATGGAAAGCCCAGGTGGCACAAAACCCCCCCAAATGACCCCATTTTGGAAAGTAGACACCCAAAGCTATTTGCTGAGAGGTATAGTGAGTATTTTGCAGACCTCACTTTTTGTCACAAAGTTTTGAAAATTGAAAAAAGAAAAAAAAAAAAGTTTTTTCTTGTCTTTCTTCATTTTCAAAAACAAATGAGAGCTGCAAAATACTCACCATGCCTCTCAGCAAATAGCTTGGGGTGTCTACTTTCCAAAATGGGGTCATTTGGGGGGGGTTTGTGCCACCTGGGCATTCCATGGCCTCCGAAACTGTGATAGGCAGTGAAGAGTGAAATCAAAAATTTTCACCCTTGGAAATCCTGAAGGCGGTGCTTGGTTTTCGGGGCCCCGTACGCGGCTAGGCTCCCAAAAAGTCCCACACATGTGGTATCCCCATACTCAGGAGAAGCAGCTAAATGTATTTTGGGGTGCAATTCCACATATGCCCATGCCCTGTGTGAGCAATATATCATTTAGTGACAACTTTGTGCAAAAAAAAAAAAAAAAAAAAAAAAAGTGTCACTTTCCCGCAACTTGTGTCAAAATATAAAATATTCCATGGACTCAATATGCCTCTCAGCAAATAGCTTGGGGTGTCTACTTTCCAAAATGGGGTCATTTGGGGGGGGGTTTGTGCCACCTGGGCATTCCATGGCCTCTGAAACTGTGATAGGCAGTGAAGAGTGAAATCAAAAATTTACACCCTTAGAAATCCTGAAGGCGGTGCTTGGTTTTCGGGGCCCCGTACGCGGCTAAGCTCCCAAAAAGTCCCACACATGTGGTATCCCCATACTCAGGAGAAGCAGCTGAATGTATTTTGGGGTGCAATTCCACATAGGCCCATGGCCTGTGTGAGCAATATATCATTTAGTGACAACTTTTTGTAAATATTTTTTTTTTTTTTTTTTGTCATTATTCAATCACTTGGGACAAAAAAAATAAATATTCAATGGGTTCAACATGCCTCTCAGCAATTTCCTTGGGGTGTCTACTTTCCAAAATGGGGTCATTTGGGGGGGTTTGTACTGCCCTGCCATTTTAGCACCTCAAGAAATGACATAGGCAGTCATAAACTAAAAGCTGTGTAAATTACAGAAAATGTACCCTAGTTTGTAGACGCTATAACTTTTGCGCAAAACAATAAATATATGCTTATTGACATTTTTTTTACCAAAGACATGTGGCCGAATACATTTTGGCCTAAATGTATGACTAAAATTTAGTTTATTGGATTTTTTTTATAACAAAAAGTAGAAAATATCATTTTTTTTCAAAATTTTCGGTCTTTTTCCGTTTATAGCGCAAAAAATAAAAACTGCAGAGGTGATCAAATACCATCAAAAGAAAGCTCTATTTGTGGGAAGAAAAGGACGCAAATTTTGTTTAGGTACAGCATTGCATGACCGCGCAATTAGCAGTTAAAGCGACGCAGTGCCAAATTGGAAAAAGACCTCTGGTCCTTAGGCAGCATAATGGTCCGGGGCTCAAGTGGTTAATAGAAAACTAGACCTGCAATGTACCCACTAAACAGCACTGTACAATTATTTAATATGTTTAATAATATTAATAATATTAATAATAATATTTGAATAAAAATTATAAATTATTTGCATAGTGCTAGTTATTACAAAATAATAATACTAATAATGTTGTTGTTCCTAAAATTGTATTTTTTAAAATTTATATTAGTTTAATTATACTTTAATCAATGTAACTTAATTATACGTTAATTCATTTATTTTATTATTTATTTAATATTATTATTATTATTTAAATTTTTTATTCGCAAACATAGTAATTGTAAAGTTAGTTATATTTTTCATCATGCTAAAAGGTAAATAACTTTTGCCAGACAAATTTCTCAGAAGGAAGCCTGTCTATTACTAGAGGAGATTGTAAAAAAGTAATTAGTAAAAAAACCCCTAGTAAACCATACATGGAGCATTTAGAACCGCTCATGCATGTATATTTGTGCTACACAGTACCAAGATAAACACTCATATATTTTTTGTTTGTGTTTCTTATTTTTCTTCAATGACAGCATAGTGTAGAGGATTTTTTCTGACATGTCATTTAGCTTAGTCCATGCACAATTTACTACACAGAAAGCCACTCACATTGTTATATTTATTTATTTATTGATGAATTAATCTTAAAAGAAAAATGTTGACCTGCATTATGTACTGCATCTTATAGGGGCATCATGTCCAAAAGCATCAATCATTGGAATTTCAGCATAATAACAAACTAGAGCTGCGATGTACACACTAAACAGCACTGTACAATTTATCAATTATAGTGCCCCTGCACTGTGCATCGATGTCACGCTTGTTGCAGTCGACATGCATGTCGCTCTCTGAGCATTGCCACGCCGACAGGCATCTTCCATCTTTGTGACAGGTGGGGGGGTTTGGCTCCAAACGCCGGACGGCGTGGCCAATCTGAGGTCGGCTCCTCCTCCCCCTCTTAAACACACTCAGCGTGACGTTTGGGGGTTTGTGTGGTGTGTGTCCCTGTGGGCTCCACCTGGGGCAGCAGATCTGCCCTGCAGGCATTTCCAGACCACCACCCTTCATCACCACTCCAAAGGTCCCGATATCAGGTAACTTAGCCCCACAGTTATTTGGCAGTCCGTTAAGATAATCATACAACACATTCCTTGTCATTTTCTGGAGACTGTCCTGCTGGGGATTATGAGTCCTTTGGTGCCGCCTTGCATGGGTCATGCATGCAGTCCCCACAACCACAGCTCCCGGGGAAGATGCCCCTCTCAAAGGGTGTTTCCAGCCTCCTGTTTTGCACTTTCTATACACAGCGATATCGTGAGTATACCATCTAAAATGGGGGATAATTCTCTCCCCCCTCTGTGGTCTGTTTTCTTGGGACAGCTATTTAGGATTTCTTATATCTTATACTTTATTCTATTACAGATATACACATGTTTGCTCCTGATGAATGGATAAAATTCCATGAAACGCGTCAAGCTTCTGTATCTACCAATATAAATCGATCATGTGTTTTTATTAATTTTTATTCCAATCATGTACTCTGTATAATCAATTAATCAATATATGAATTGTTTGTGTATCTTGGTATCTACTCCAAATTATGAGAAGTTTTTTTTTTTATACCCATGATTTTTCCCTATGGATATGTGCTATTTATGCTTTATATGTATGTATATAGACCAAATACTGTGATAATAATCAGGTTTATGTATTATTGTTCAAATCTGGCACGTAATAAATGGCAAATTAATTATCTGTACTGACTGCATGACTGATTTAAAGTCCCACTCTGTTACTTCTCCTCTTCCCTAGTAAACCATACATGGATCATTTTGAACCACTCCATCATGTATATTTGTGCTACAAAGTACCCAATGTAAGATAAACACTCATATTTTTTTTTTTTTTTTTGTGCTTCTTATTTTTTTTCTATGACAGCATAGTGTACAGGATTTTTTCTGACATGTCCTTAAGCTTAGTCCATGAACAAAATTTACTACACAGAAAGCCACTCACATTGTTACATTTATTTATTTATTTATTTAATTATTGATGAATTAATCTTAAAAGAATCATAAGCATCATGTCCAAAAGCATCAATAATTGGAATTTCAGCATAATAACAAATTAGAGCTGCAATGTACACACTAAACAGCACTGTACAATTTATCAATTATTTGTATAGTGCTAGTTATTAGAATAATAATAATAATAATAATAATAATAATAATAATAATGTTGTTTACTAAAATTTTATTTTCGGGGGGGCGTGGTTTGCCTTGAGAGAAGATGGCTGCTTAATCCCTCGGCTCCCGCTCACCACAGCCTTTTAATTAGCTAATACTGGGGAATTTCGAGCTTTCTTGACCACCCACTATGGGAACTTCTTCCCGTGGAAGCTCGCAGACACGATCCCGCTCTCCGAGAGACCTTACCAACCGCACGACCCACACCATACCGGAGATCTTCCGCACCCAGAGGCCTAATATGGCGGCTCCCCTTCCCGCCTCAACTTCTTCTCAAGAACCGACTGGAATTCTCCTCACCCCAACACTACCTCACATCTCACAGATGGAGAATGAAAACACCTCTCTCCGTCAACCGAGTCTACGTGATCTCCAAGCTGTAGCAGCCGACATTAAAGACACTCTATTCTCGGCCATTTCAGACCTACGCCAGGAACTACAGGCTATATCTGGGAGAATGCAGCGCGTTGAAAACGATGTGGCACTACAAGGCTCAGCAACAACTGCAATTCAATATAAAGTGAACTCCCATACCATGCACCTTAGAGATCTTCAACGCCATGTTGAAGATCTCGACAATCGAGGCCGAAGACACAATCTTAGGGTGAGAGGCCTACCCGAATCCGTGGACCAAGACCGGCTCCTCCAAACTGTCACAGGCCTCTTCAACCAACTCCTCGATAGGCCCCACCACACACCGGTGGCTATGGATCGAATACACAGAGCACTCCGCCCTAGGGGCAGAGACACAGAGCCCCCACGCGATGTCATCTGCTTTGTAAATGATTATGCTATCAAAGAAGAAATCCTCAAGAAGACACGAGAAAAACCGCAGCTGGATTATGAGGAATGCCACATACACATCTATCAAGATCTTTCAGCGATCACGCTGCGACATCGGAAAGACCTCCGACCCCTACTAGATGTTCTGCGAAACAACGGAATCCGCTACCGCTGGAAATTTCCGTTCGGCCTCTCTGCCTCCCATCAAGGCCGCTCGGCCCTACTGAGAGTCCCAGAAGACCTCGAAGGATTCTGCCGCACCTTGGACATTCCCCTTGTGTCGCTCCCACACTGGTACGAGGAATTCAACATCTTACCTTATAACCGCCACCCTCCAACAGAAGAACCGATGGACGCCCACAACACCAGCTTCCGAAGACGCAGATCGCCCTCACCATACTCTTCCGGAGGACCCAGGCATCCACCTCCTAGCCCCATGACAGCGCCTCTGCCACGCAGAGCCCGCCGTGATCGGTAACTTAGCTACAGGCCCTTGAAATACAGAGTCCTCCTCAGGCGCACCCGCTGACATCTCTTACGCCACCTCTACCAACCCCTCCTTTTTCAAGACAACCGGACCTGCACAGACTACCTCTCCTACGTTAATCGACACTCCACAGCGGAACAACCGCTTTACACGAACGCTATGCAGTATCGCCCGGGACCTGATCTTCCTCCACGCAAAGATTTTTCCCAACTACATGCAACCTGTCTCTGCTGAGGCCTACAGCAGAACACTGAAACAAGACTACCACGGCAAAAATTATACCTTACACCATCCTCCCTTGTCGCTCATCACCCTTGCATGACCACCGGACCAGAACAACCACGGACTATGTGTTACGGACTCTGCTTCCCACTGCAGCTCATTCACAACCCGAGACTCACCGCTCCTGTCTTCTATACAGCTACTCGTATACACTGATGTTCTACTTTGATACCGGAACCTGTGTATTATACCCTACCAAACTTAATATATACAGATCCTCTGTACTATGCGGAAAGTCTGAAGGGTAACACGTTAGATGTTAGAGTTTAATTTTAGATGTTTTAAGATTTAAGTGGTTATTACCTCCCGTTTCGGGAAGACACTATTATATTGCACCACACACTGACAACATATCACTGACACATCTTATATACAACTGTTATCCCAGCTTATTCTTCCTCACGCTGCAAAACACAATCTCTGCAATCTCGCTCTTTACTGCCACCTACTGACATCAATTCCTAGACGAATACACCTTCTCAAGCATTATACCCCCACAGCACCCAATAAATGAACATAGGTACAGTCAACACTGAACATAGCTTACACACCACACACCTACCATCACACTGAATGCACTAAGATACAATTATTTTTTTTTTTAGTACTGCTGATGTAACCCATTACTCATTTCTAGATTTGCACATACACTACAATAAAGACTGGATCCCCCCTCACTAAGCAACTTTTACATGGATTGGCCACGTGCACCCGCTCCCCTGACACTATCACATATTAACACGCATTGACATCACCTGAGATGCTGTGGATTTCATGTGCAATCCCGTTACCAAAGGCACTTCTCTCAAACTGACGAAATTTATAAACTTGGGCTCTTCACTGCCACCTACTGACTCTATACACACCTTCTCTTCACGCCTATACATAGTGTGTACTCATTCACCTCCATATACCGAAACAAGATTGATAAAGCATTCACCAGGCAACACACTATTTGTCTTTACACTGAATTACACCAGAGGACTGCACCTACTACAACGCTCAACAAACCTTGTCCATCTCTTACAAATCTGCACACACAATCAATTTACAGATTAAAATCTTCTAAACTGTTATTTTTTGCCTGAGCTGACTACCCACACCTATGCTCACACACTACACAGGTTATAATTACTATGTGATCAGTTAATAATCACTCTATACAAACCTAGAGATATTACTACACAGGGTTGTTACCACACATGATATGTTACCCTGCTTACTCAGCCTTAAGATAGACTGATATATGGATCATATGTCTAACAATAGATGTTCATTTACTTATGTAGCAATGTTTATTACGGTTATTTTTCTTAATGCAATTTCCTCCTCTTCCTCCTCACCGATACGACCCTACCCATAAACACCATACAAGCGTTCACTCACCCCCATTCAATCTACGGTATAACTAACCATAGATACTATCACTTGTTTAAATATATTATTTACACTAACTATCGACCACCACGTCAACCATGTGACCTAAACCCGCCTAGCTTCCCATCATATATATACCACATACTTATCTCCCCTCCTCCACCACATATGTAATTTAAGGCTGTTGGTGAGCTAGACCTCACTGACAGACTTTCCCACCGAATACAGACATCTCTCAATTGATAAACCAGACCCCCCACAGTGGTTAAAAGAATCTTGACCAGCACTTCAAATATACGAACCCACATATACCACTGACTTTGCCCGGTAAGTAAATTACTGTGTTCCTGACCACTGACTTAGGTGCTCAGGACCACACTTAATACCGGTTTTGTTCACCCTCCCTCACCCCTGTCCCCTAACCTACCTTCCCCACACGCACAAATCTCTCAGCACAAACTATCACTTCCCCCATCGCAACAAATACTACCCTCCTAAATACACTCACTTACACATCCAAACCATGACAAGTCCGTCCAACATCGCCCAAAACACCAAGCTTAAACTCATATCACTAAACGTAAAAGGCCTAAACATACCAGAGAAGCGCTCCAAACTACTCCTCACCATGCACCGCAACAAAGCGGATATTATTTTCATTCAAGAAACCCACTTTCGATCCGACTCCACTCCAAAACTGCAAAACCACCGATATCCCACGGTATATCACGCTACCAATCCACTACATAAAACAAAAGGGGTCTCAATTCTCATCGCCAAATCCTGCCCCATTCAAATTACGGACTCTATAATTGACGAAGAGGGCAGATACCTATTCCTTAAAGGTTCCCTCCTCAATAGAAAGTTCACTTTAGCGAATATTTACGCTCCCAACTGCGGTCAAATACCTTTCTTTCGGAAAATTACGAACATACTTACAACCTTCCAAGAAGGCACCCTCATTTTGGGGGGAGACTTTAATGTTCCGCTTAACCCTATCCAAGATACGTCTTCCGGCTCCTCCTCACTCCCATATTCGGCCCTTAAAACGATTAAATCACTACTCAATCAACTATTATTACATGACTCCTGGCGAACCCTAAACCCAAACGTTAAAGACTTTACATTTTACTCCGCCCCCCACGACAAATATTCAAGAATTGACTACATCTTTCTAACACAAAAAGATCTATCCCTAATCCACCACGCCTCAATCGACCCGATGCTCCTCTCTGATCATCACCCCACTTCTCTCACACTTAAAATCCCAAACACGACACCCCGCACGCACACATGGAAACTAGACCCATCATTACTGAATGACCCCTCCATCATGGCTGAGGTCGAATCCACCCTCAAACATTTCTTTCAAGAGAATGTTTCGACAGACACGTCCCCACTTACCATATGGGAAACACACAAATGTGTAATCAGGGGAACCTTAATCGCAGCGGCGACCAAACGCAATCGAATACGCAGAAAACAATACTTAGACCTTCTCAACAAAATCCACCGACTAGAAAATGCTCATAAACAAACCCAAGCCCTTTCTACTATGACAGAATTGATTCAAACTAGAAAAGAACTCCTTGACATATTAGACACCCAAATCCGACGCAAATACATCCTCTCCAAAAAAACGTTTTATGAATATGGCAACAAAGCCAGTAAAATGTTAGCGCGAGCCTTACAAGTGGCGAAAGCTCACACAACGATTCACTCCATCACTGACCCAGCAAGAGGCAAACTTACCAAAACCCCAGACATTACACAACAGTTTGTCCAATATTACAGCAAACTATATAACCTTCACCTGTCTAACTCCTCCACGGATAAAAACAAACGAACAGAATTGATAGTCGACTTTTTACAACAATATGGCCCCACCCCTATCTCGGCCTCTGCTGCCCAAAATCTGGCCTCCCCCCTAACCAGAGAGGAAATAAATCTGGCTTTAAAACAACTAAAATCTGGTAAAAGCCCCGGACCCGATGGTTTGACAGTCGGCTACTATAAAACATATGCAGAAATACTCGCCCCCTTCTTCTTAACAGCCTTTAACTCCTTTGCTGCCCCTACGACACCGCCCAGAGATCTCCTAACTGCCCATATAGCTGTTATTCCGAAACCAGACAAAAACCCTTCCCTAGTTACCAATTACAGGCCCATCTCGCTCCTTAATGTGGACTTAAAATGGTATGCAAAGACCTTAGCAAACCGTATATTACCTCTACTGCCCCAACTCATCGATCTAGACCAGGTTGGCTTCGTACCAGGAAGAGAGGCGAGAGATAATACCCTAAAAGCTCTTAATATTCACCACTGGCTTACGTCTAACCGCTCTAGCGGATTTATGCTTTCTCTCGACACGGAGAAGGCGTTTGACAGGGTGGCCTGGGACTATATGTCAGAAACCCTACGAATGATAGGTCTTCCCCCAACGATGCTAAATTTCATATCGGCCCTTTACTCTAATCCTACTGCCAAGGTCCACGTAAACGGCCACCTGTCGAGCGCCTTCTCCGTGTCGAATGGAACCCGTCAAGGATGCCCTCTCTCCCCCCTAATTTTTATCTTATCCCTGGAACCCTTCCTGCGACGCCTAAGAGCCAATCAAGACATTAAGGGAATCACCATCAAAAGACGCACATACAAAGTAGCTGCTTTCGCGGACGACATACTCCTCTTTCTCACCGACCCCCTCACGACAATACCCAGCCTCCTCAGAGACTTTGATACTTTTCATACCCTCTCTAATCTCCAAATAAATTACTCGAAATCGACGGCCCTAAATATTACCCTCGCCCCTGAAACAGTCCGACAATGCCAACTCAATTACCCGTTCTCGTGGAATGCTAAAGCAATCCAATATCTAGGTATTCAATTACCGACCTCCTTGAACGACTTATACACCCTAAACCATGCAACAATTTTACAAAAAATACAATTAGACCTAAAAAAATGGTCCTCGGGACTCTTTTCCTGGTTCGGCAGAGCCGCAATAGTCAAAATGAACGTTTTACCCCGACTTTTATACATATTGCAAACTATTCCCATCAAACTTCCGAAGACATTCTTCTCCACATGTCAAAAAATCTGCACATCATTTGTATGGGCCAAAATACGCCCAAGACTAAGCTTCATGAGAATGACCGTTCCAAAACTTTTAGGGGGCATTGGTCTTCCCGATCTACGCAAATACCAGCAAGCATGCCATCTTACTAGAATTATAGATTGGAATATACACTCTACACACAAAGACTGGATCCACATAGAGCAATCATTCTCAGATCTCCCATTATCTCATCTCCCCTGGATCAATAACCCCAACATTCCCCCTGAATCCAAACGCCATCCATTAATTAACCCCACATTGTCCTCCTTCCACACAACCTGTAAACTCCACAAAATCTCTTCACCTAATGGCCCAATGACCCCCCTACGAATGAACCCAGATTTTTTGCCGGGAATGCATCCCACCTTCTTAGCGGACCACTGGCCCCACCCTACTGTAAAAGCTGAGCATTTTTTCGACGGACACCACTTCTTATCCCAATCAGCGCTTGCATCAAAAATGAACGTAAACTCTTTCCCATTCTGGACATACGTCCAATTAAGACATTTTTTTAACAAACCTAAACCCAGACCAGAATGGTCCAGACAGACCACCACATTTGAGAACCTATGCGCAAGTAAGGACCCACAAAAACACCTGATATCCCAGACATATGCACTCCTATTTACAGCTCGCACACCAACGAAACACTGGACCACCAGACAATGGGAACAGGACCTATCAATAACCCTTACTGACGCAGAATGGGAAAAAATATATACCCTGGCCCACAAAGGATCACTCAATGTACAAGTGCAGGAAAACGCCTTTAAAATACTATCCAGATGGTACAGACCACCATTGACGCTACACCGCATTGATCCGTCAATTACCCAAACATGTTGGAGATGCAAAACTGAGATTGGATCGTTCCTACATGTTTGGTGGTCATGCACAAAACTTCAACCCTTCTGGTTAGAAGTACACAAACTGATCAGCAAAATAACGACTTATACGTTAGACTTCGATCCTGCAACATTCCTACTTCATCACTCCAAATTGCCACTATCGACTTACCTCCGATCTCTGGCCATGCATATGGTGAACGCTGCCAAACTTTGTATCCCCCTCAAATGGCGTTCCACAGACCAACCTTCCGTCACAGAATGGTTCACACGCATACAAAAAACGATGGTCATGGAAGACCTCATACATCAGGCCAAAGAAACACAACCTAAGTTCATCAAAACATGGACGTGCTGGATACACTTCACCTCCACTGATGAATACAAACAGTATTTTACATAACACTAATACGATTGATGTGACGATGACTACACTACCACACATTTCTTTAACCTGGACAATCATTGCCCCCTGCATCTTCCCCTCCGCTATTGATGACTTCCATTACCCCAAAACTCAAGTTGACACTCCCAAAATCAATATCCTCTGCTGCCAACGATCACGACTACACGCACACTAATGTTCCCCCAACTCGTCCCCTAAGATTCCCTTTTGCAACCCCCTATCCATACTTATTTTCACCCAGACTAAACTCTAAAAACAAGATTTACCGAGTGAACCTCATAACCAGATAATTCATACCCCTATCCACACCCCCACCTTCATTCACCTTATATTCACCAACATCCCTAATGATATGAATAGATAGTGCTCTAGGACTTAATGACAATATCTCTAATGTATAGACTCACTCAAACCTTATAGAATATTTCACCTAAATATATGTCCTAACAATACAGTTTATATATAACAATTCACCTTTCTCTCTCACGAGATTAGCGGCTGCGTCCGCAAATGTATATTGTACTGAATCCAACTTATCCCTGTGCGATACTTCTCCTTTCTGTACTTGTCCCTGTTACTCCTGTTAAAAACCAATAAAAATTATTTCACAAAAAAAAAAAAAAAAATTTTATTTTCAATAAAATTATTTTCAAGTTATATTAATTTAGTTGTACTTTAATTTATTTAATTTAATTATAATTTAATTAATTTATCTTATTATTATTTACATTTTTTATTTGCGTTTTATTAGGTGGGTGAATGAATAGTTAAAGTGAAGAGACATAGCAAGACTTGTATGATGACAGTCTGTATTGGAAAGCAGATGGTGATCAGTAAATTCAGCGTCTGTTCCCTGGGGGAATCCGGCAGAAACTTTCATCCAATAAAATCTCAGGTTTGTTGTTCTTTGGTGACTTTTGTTCTGTTGTGAATGGAGCGGTCCCACCACTGTAATCATGTGCCGGTCTTGTGGTGTCTCTAGGGGGCGCTCAGCTCAGGTGTCAGTAGTCCCGGGAGAACGGCACACAGAAGGTTTACAATCACTCTAATAATGAAGAATGATGTCACCGGCTTTACTATTCTCTACAATCTGCTGCCATGTGTGAGATATTGTCACAACATTCTAAACGTGACTCTAAACTTTCATCCAATAGAACAAACTCTGGCTGTTCCCTGAAGAAGATGTCTAATAATACTTTACTAAAGAATAGGGATGAGCTTTCTGTTTGAGTCGAACATGAGTTAGACTCGAACATCGGCTGTTCGTTCGTTTGATGAAGATCGAACATTATAGGGCATTCGTGCAAAATTCAAGCAGCGCATCACGCCCCATAATGCACTTTGCATCCCAGTGCATTGCTGGCTGATGATTGTCCAAGTATGCACTATGACCTGCATGCTTTGGCCAATCACAGCTCCATTAGCAAAGAGAGCCACAATTGGCCAAAGGCAGGGTGCCTTTGGCCAATTATGGCTCAGGGGGTTAAGTCCACGCCCCACATTATATATAATTGAAGAAGGGGATACCATCCAATTAGGTGCAGAGAATGGTGGGACTTTAAAGGCAACAAAGTAATAAAAACAATTTTATTGGTACAAATATACAAATATACACATAAGAAAAAGTCTAGTGCAATAACATTGAATAAACAATAACGTAGTAAAATAAGGAATATACTGATGTAGGAACCGAATGTATGTTCGTGTAGTCTTCCACCTGGGCTTACGCGTTTCGGGACTGCTCATAGAGTCCCTTCATCAAGGGCAACTTGTAGGAGGAATTTACATTATATAATGAAATATAAATTGGCGTAATTAGAGATCAAATGCATTGTACATATTGCCTAGTATCTTAAACCATTCTGTACAGCTTGACATCAAGAAAAACAAAACAGCAAAAAGTAAATTATATAAAGGAGATGATACACATACCCAAGTATATTCAGGCAAGAAGGCTCACTGTCAGAGTCTCGGGGGTAAGTACGCACAAGGCGCCACAAGGATCCAAAAAGGAAACAGGCATATGTCTGGCCCCGCCTTATCCACACTGGTCCCAGTGTGTCGCCCCAGGAGAGTGAACTCAAGAGGGGCAGCACTATCCCGGAGGGATCCAGAAAGCAAAAAACCAAGAGGGGATTATCTGGAACACAAAAAAGGAGCCGAATAGGCTGATGTCCCTCTACAAGCGGAAAGCACCCATATATTCAAAATTGTTGCCGCATGGACGCAGGGCACGGTGTTCACCATGCAGATCCGTGTCCAGGCAGGGCATAAGAATGAAACAATTTAAATATGCATAGCTTACCCTAGTGCTGATTCACATTATATAAGGCTGCCTGCACATCAGCCCTGTGTAGTGTGTTGGTGGTGTTAGATTGAGCAGGCAGTCCGTTCCTGGTGAACTGTTTCTAATCTACTTCAGGCAGGCAGGTGATTCAGTTAGCTGCAGTGTATTTAATATATATATATATATATATATATATATATATATATATATATATATATATACAGTCAGACCGGTATGTATATATATATATATATATATATATATATATATATATATATACTGTATCCTTTGTAGCTAGATCTAACTGCAGGACATTCCTGGTGTACGTATTCAAATACACTTTCAGGCAGGCAGGCCAGGCAGGTTATTCAGTGATCTGCAGTGCATAAAATATATATACTGTCTCCAACATATATATATATATATATCCACTGCATTCTAGTCTAGCCAAGCCTATATATGCCTGCAGGCCATTGCTGGTGTACGTTTTCAAACACACTTTCAGGCAGGCAGGCAGGCAAGTGATTCAGTGATTTGCAGTGCATTAAATATATATACAGTCCCTAACATATATATATATATATATATATATACACTGCAATCCAGTCTAGCCAAGCCTATATCTGACTGCAGGCCATTGCTGGTGTACGTTTTCAAATACACTTTCAGGCAGGCAGGCAGGCAAGTGATTCAGTGATCTGCACTGCATTAAATATATATATATATATATATACAGTCTCCATCATATATATATCCACTGCATTCCAGTCTAGCCAAGCCTATATCTGACTGCAGGCCATTCCTGATGTACGTTTTCAATTACACTTTCAGGCAGGCAGGCAGGTGATTCAGTGATCTGCAGTGCATAAAGATATATATACAGTCTCCTACATATATATCCACTGCATTCTAGTCTAGCCAAGCCTATACCTGACTACAGGCTATTCATGGTGTAATTTTTCTAGTAAACTTCAGGCGGTGTTTTGCTAATCCAATTTTACAGCATGTCTGGAAGGCCACCAAGGAAAAGCAGATGCTCACAGGCCACTAAAAGAGGGCAAGCAGGCTCCTTGTCTACAGCCAACAGTGCTGGTCGTGGACACAGTGCATCCTCAGCACATGGCCATGGGGCACGCTTGTCCTTTTTTTCGACAGCTGGCTGTGTTGAGCCACAACATGCAGAAGAGTTGGTAGAGTGGATCACAAAGCCATCCTCATCCTCCTAATCCTGTCACCCAGGCTAAGAGAAGTGTGGCTGCCAATGCAGCTGCCAAAGCGCCCTATTCAATTGGCTCAATGGCATCAGTCGCTCCTTCCCTAGCTCCCACCATAATGTCCTGAGGAGTCCCCTGAACTGTTCGACCACAGCGTTGGGTACATGCTGCAGGAGGATGCGCAGCATTTTGAAGGCTCCGATGATTGTACCCAGGTTGAGGAGGAAGTCAGTAACGTGAGCCCAGAGAGAGGGGGTGCTCAAGAAGGACAAGAAACTGGCAGTCATGTTCCCCCAGCTGCAGCATACTGCCAGGTTTGCTCCAGTGGTGAGGAGGGAGGGGATGATAAGGTCACTGACTCTACGTGGTTGCCTGATAGAAGAGGGGAGGAGGATGAGGCACATCTCCAATGAGGCAGGATGTCCTCCAGGGGCCAGTTGAAGGACAGCAAACCGACTGCATCACATCGCAGAGCTCCGCATGTGCAGAGCGCTGCTGACTCTGCACGTTTTTCCAAAAGTTCTTTGGTGTGGGCCTTTTTTTAGACGTGTTCAGCAGATCGCACTGTTGCTGTATGCAACATATGTCTGAAGCGTATCAAGTGTGGCCAAAACAGCAGCCGCTTGGGCATCACATGCTTGATCAGACATATGTCAAACTCTCATGCAATCCGTTGGCAACAGTACTTAAAAGACCCACACCAAAGAACAAGGCTGACCTCTCCTTGCTCCTCATCAGCTGGTATCTCCAACACCACTATACCTTCAGTCCTCTCAGAGACCTGCACTGAGAGGAATGAAGGTGTAGAATTAGGTGTCCCAAGCACTTGCGGGCAATCTGCTAGCAGTACGCCTCAATCTGATTGTAGCAGGCAAATTTCCCTACCCCAGTTGCTAAACCATCGAAAGAAATTCAGTTCCAGCCATCCACATGCTCAGTGGCTGAATTGCTAGTTTGGCTAAATTGCTAGCACTCCAACTGCTGCCTTTTCAGCTGGTAGACTCTGCCCCCTTTCGATAATTTGTGGAATGTGCGGTACCTCAGTGGCAGGTTGCCAAATGCCATTTTTTTCTTGGAAGGCCATTCCGGCTCTCTATCGGCATGTGGAAGGCAATGTCTTGGCCTCGTTGGACAGGGCGGTCAGCAGTAAGGTGCATATTACCGCTGACTCATGGTCCAGCAGGCATGGACTGGGAAGTTACCTTTCTTTCACGGTGCACTGGGTAACCCTGCTGGCAGCTGGGAAGGATGCAGGACAGGGTGCAGTAATGTTGGAGCTTGTTCTGCCACCATGCCTCCAAAATGCTGGTAGTGGTGATTCTGCCACACCTCTCTCCTCCACCCCCTCCTCTTCTTCTTCCTGTGCAGATTTGTCCTTGGAACCAGCGGTGCTCCATAGGCGTTCTAGGGGCTACGCAAGCACTAAGGCAAAAAGATGCCTTGCGGTGCTTGAGTTGGTCTGCTTAGGGGACAGGAGCCACACTGGGGCAGAGATTCTGTCAGCTCTGCAGGGGCAGGCCCAGAGGTGGTTGACACCAAGCCAGCTTCAGGCAGGAATGGTGGTTTGCGACAATGGCACCAACCTCCTCTCCGCCCTCTGACAGGGACACTTCACCCATGTTTCCTGTTTGGCTTACATCCTTAATTTGGTGGTGCAGCGGTTCTTGTGCAGGTACCCGGGCTTACAGGATCTCCTGAGGCAAGCCAGGAAAGTCTGTGGGCATTTCCGCCGGTCGTATAATGCCAGTGCTCGGCTGGCAGAGCTTTAAAAGGAATGCAACCTGCCCAAGAACCACCTCATCTGTGACATGCCCACCAGGTGGAACTCAATGTTGGCAATGCTGCAGCATTGGAAACATGCAGCAGAAGTCCATCAATGAGTACCTGTGCGAGTATGGCACCAGGACAGGGGAGCTTGGCTTTTTTTTGCCATGCCAGCGGCTAATGATCAAGGATGCTTCCCCTATCCTGTCACCATTTGAGGAGGCCATGAGGATAGTGAGCAGTGACAGTGCATGCATCAGTGATACTGTCCCTCTTGTCTTTCTGTTGGAGCAGACGCTGCGTGGAATAATGGACAGGGCACTTGAGGCAGAACAGAGGGAGGAAGAGGAGGACTTCCTTACCTCTCAAGGCCCCCTTTATCCAGACAGTATTCCTGCAGGCCCGCCTATCACACAGGAAGAGGAGAAGGAGGAGGATGAGGATTGTGTCAGCATGGAGGTGGAGCCTAGCACTCAGCATCAGCAGCAGTCTTCAAGGGATCGTTTTAGTCCCCAGAAACCCATGGACTTGTACGTGACTGGGAGGAGGTGGCTGCTGATCATGTCATCCTTAGTGACCCAGAGAGCTCCCGACCAAATGCCTCTGCAAACCTACGCTGCATGGCCTCCCTGATCCTGCAAAGCTTGCGAAAGGACCCTTGGATTTGTGGTATCAAGGAGAGGGATCAGTACTGGCTGGCAACCCTTCTTGATCCACGTTACAAGGGTAAGGTTGCAGAACTTATCCATCCTTTGCAGAGGGAGCAGAGGATAGAACATCTTCAGGAGGCCTTGCAGAAAGGTTGGTGCAATGCGTTTCCAGAGCCTAGGAGGTTACAATTTCCTGGTCCTCCTGGACAACATGTTGCTGAGGCTTCGGTCAGTCACATAAGGAGCTGTGGAGAAGGTGGCCGCCTGAGCGTTGCGTTCAGACAATTTTTTAGTCCGCAACCCCAAGGTCTGATCGGTTCCAGCAACCATCACAAGCATCTGATTTACATGGTGCAGGAATACCTTGGGGCAAGATCAGACTTGGAGACCTTTCCAACCGAAAATCCACTGGGTTATTGTTATTATTATACAGGATTTATATAGCGCCAACACTTTGTGCAGCGCTTTACAACATGAGGGAAGAAAGTACATTTACAATACAAATCAATACAGGAGGGATCAGAGGGCCCTTCTCATTAGAGCTTACAATCTAGAAGGAAGGGTCAAGTGGAAACAAAAAAGGTAATAACTGTGGGGGAAGAACTGATGGAAAAAAATGAAAATACAGTTGCTAGGTGTGGGTAGGATAGGCTTCTCTGAAGAGAAGGGTTTTCAGGGATCATCTGAAAGCTAATAAAGTAGAAGATAAGCGGACAGATTGGGGTAGGGCATTCCATAGAATTAGAGAGGCTTTGGAAAAGGCCTGGAGGCGAGCATGGGAGGAGGTGACAAGGGAGCTAGAGAGCAGGAGGTCTTGAGAGGAATGAAGAGAGCGAGTAGGTTGGTATTTAGAGACTAAGCTAGTGATGTAGCTGGGGGCGAAATTGTGGATGGCTTTGTTACTGGGTTACTGGGTCTTGAGGATGGATGCACAGTATGCAATTGAGCTACTGGCCTGTCCTGCATCCGGCGTTCTATCTGAACGCACATTCAGTGCTGCTGGAGGCTTTGTAACTGATCACAGAGTGCGCCTGTCCACAGACTCGGTTGATCGGCTCACCTTCATAAAAATGAATCAGTCTCGGATCACCCGCACCTGATGCTGATGTAACCGATTAATTTGTTTATGAATGTGAGATCCCTTGAATACTGCCTATGCTGATGCCGAGTGACTATCCTGTTATGCTGAGTGACTATCCTATTCCTCCTCAATGTTCATGTTGATAGCTTCTAAGAACATTTTTGGTTCTTGGCACCAGCACTAGTACCTAAAGCCCAATTATTCTGCCCCTGTTTATCAGGGGCATGTAATTACAATTTTTGCTGTAATATTTTGCAGCAGGGCTCATTTCTGTGCTCAACTAGAGTATCTGTGAGGGGTTGCAGTGTTGTGGCTCCAGCACCAGTGCCTAAAGCCCAATTTTTCAGCCCCTGTTTAACAGGGGCATGTGATTACAATTTTTGGTGTAATATTTTGCAGCAGGGGTCATTCCTGCACTCAACTAGAGTATCTGTGAGGGGTTGCAGTGTTGTGGCACCAGCACCAGTGCCTAAAGCCCAATTTTCCTGCCCCTGTTTAACAGGGGCATGTAATTACAATTTTTGCTGTAAAACTTTGCAGCAGGGCTCATTCCTGTGCTCAACTACAGTATCTGTGAGGGGTTGCAGTGTTGTGGCAACAGCACCAGTGCCTAAAGCCCAATTTTTCTGCCCCTGTTTAACAGGGGCGTGTAATTAAAATTTTTGCTGTAATATTTTGCAGCAGTGCCCGTTCCTGCGCACAACAAGAGTATCTGTGAGGCTTTACTGTGTTGTGTCACCACCACCACCACCGCTGCCTAAGGCCCAATTTTTCTGCCCCTGTTTAACAGGGGCATGTAATTACAATTTTTGATCTAATATTTCACAGCAGGGCTCATTCCTGCACTCAACAACAGAATCTGTGAGGGGTTACCATGTTGTGGCACCACCACCACTGCCTAAGACCCAATTTTTCTGCCCCTGTTTAACAGGGGCGTGTAATTACAATTTTTGATCTAATATTTCACAGCTAGGCCCGTTCCAGCGACCACCAAGAGTAACTGTGAGGGCTTACAGTGTTGTGGCACCAAAACCACCAAAGGCCCAATTTTTCTGCCCCTGTTCAAGAGGGGCATATAATTACAATTCTTGATATAATAGTTCACAGCAGGGCCCGTTCCAGCACCCACCAAGTAACTGTGAGGGCTTACAGTGTTCTGGTACCACCAACACCTAAGGCACAAATTTCTGCAGACTATATAGGGCAGGCCGTATAGTATATACCCCTACTTTCAAACATCCGACTTACAAACGACTCCTACATACAAACGGAGGGAGATAACTGGAAGTGAGAGGAAATCTACCCCTAGGAAGGGAAATTCTCTCATGTAAGAGTTAATATGGGAAAAAGGTGTCTCCACTGATGCTTTATCACCAATCCTTGTTTCCCTAAAAAAACCCAAATTTTCAAAATCCAATTGTCTTTGGGACAGAAAGTGAGGTGAAATCTTCTGAACAGGGGCACAGACAGCAAAACAAATGTTACAGGGGTGATGATAACCCTTCCCTATGTTATCCAAAAAGCTTAAAAATATATTTTTTGGCTGGAGCTAAGTTTAAAAAATGTACTTGTTCCAAATTACAAACAGATTCAACTTAAGAACAAACCTACAGTCCCTATCTTGTTTGTAACCTGGGGACTGACTGTATACTGCTGTTCAGAGTATATAGGGCCTGGGGGCCCCACGCCTTTTTTTTTTAATTTGGGTGCGGGGTTCCCCTTAATATCCATACAAGACCCAAAGGGCCTGGTAATGGGCTGGGGGGTACCCATGCCATTGTTCTCAATAACTTTCATCCATATTGCCGGGACCCAACATTACATACAGCCACAAGCAGTTTTAAATGACTTTTATTCCTTTAGAAATGTCATTTTGTGATGGGACTGTTCTAAACACGGGAAACACGTGCCACTTTTTTTTTTTTTGAAAAATATTTATTGATTTTTTCAAAATATATTCATAGAAGACATTGTACAGAACAATTGTAAGGCATGAATATACACAATTATTCTTTATATAGAATGCACGTTCTATCTAAACATAAACATATTTATAAGGAGCGCTGGGGAAAGGGAGGGGAGAGGGGAGGGGGAGGGGGGTAAGCAATTCACATTTGCCAGCTTGTCACTAACATTGGGCAAGAGGTTGCCAAAAAGGTTCATCCTACATTTTCGTACCTTTAGGGAATGGAGGCGACTTATGAGCCTATCTAGCTAGATAACCTACAATATGGTCTAGGTAATACATTTTATTTGGGTGAATATAGTCCCAGAGTGTAATAGCTGAAGTTGATGGATGCCAAGGAGCTTCAAGTGATTGTAGGCTGCTTACGGTGGTTTAAATGAAGAAGGATCAGAGGCCGGAGGAATTTTAAGTTTGCCGAGTGAGTTAGTGATGTCTCTCGTCAGGTACCATTCTGTATATCTAAATGGGTGCATTATGTCTTGGATGGTCTGTTGAGGAAATGTGGCTTCCAGAAATCTTCTCCAGCGTTTAAAAAATCGTGGGGTAAAGCGGAGATTCGACTTGATGAGGTCCAATCTTTCTAGATAGAATAATGAAGTCAAGGCTTTTATAACCTCAGGCAGACTGGGCAGCGATGTCGTTATCCAGTGGGACATAATAGTCCTGCGGGCTACAAGAAGGCAGATATGGGCCCAGTGCGGTATGTTTGAAAAGTCCAATGCGGACGAGGAGGATACTGGAGGGGTGATGCTAAACAGGCATAGTAGGCAGTCTCTATGTAATTTGATATTGCAGATTTTATTAATGTAGGCTATCACATCGTTCCAGTAGCTGTTAATAGCAGAGCACTCCCAAAGCCTATGGAGCAGCGTAGGACGTGGCAGTAAGCACCATGGACATAGAGCTTGAGACGGGTCCTCTTTGTTGAAACGGAATGGGAAGTATGCTCTGTGGATAATCTTGAATTGAGTTTCACGCCATGTTTCAGAGATCGTAAGTTTCCGGGTGAGCCTATATCCCTCAAGGATTTTGTCGGGTAGGTCCTCATCTCCTAGTATATGAGACCATTTTTGGAAAGGCGTGAGGCGGTACTTCCGTGACTGGTGCTGAATGAGGTGAAAATAGATGTTGGAGATAGAGTAATCTTTGCTTTGCAGTAGGTTGTCAATAAAGGATGGTTTAAAAGGATCAGTCTCGGGACCATAGCAGGTTTTCAGATAATTCGTGAGTTGGTAATGGAAGAAGCTGTGAGTTGGTGGCAGGGAGAATTCCCGCATCAGATTTTGGTATGGTTTGAGCTTGCTTGTATTGTTTTGGTATAACGAGGTTATCTTCATGAGTCCTTTGGATTGCCATTGGGTATAAGCTTTATGTAGAGTGGAAGGTGAGAACATAGGGTTGCCTTGTATTTTGAGATGTTTCGAGATGTTAGAAGGCAGACCAAGTAGTTTTCTGACCTCCCTCCAGGCGATGACAGTGTCCCTGAACAATATGCTGGTTTTGAGGTGGTGCGGCAGGTTGTTAGGATTGGAGTGGAGGATGCCTGCAAGGTCGTATGGAGAAGCCATAGAGTCCTCAAGGGCAAAGTTGGAGTATTTGGACCCTCCTGTTAACCAGTCTAGACCCTGTCTAAGTAAGCAGGCTAAATTATAAAAATGAATGTTGGGGAGCCCCGCCCCGCCCTCGCTCTTCGGGAGACATAGTTTTTGAAGCGCGATGCACGGTTTTTTGCTAGACCATAGGAAAGCTGTCACGGCCTTCTGAAGTTTCTGCACGTCTGAATGCCTCAGTAGTAGAGGTATGGTTTGCATGGGATACAGTAGGCGTGCAAATGATACCATTTTAAAAAGATGAGCTCTCCCAAAAAGCGAGAGGGGAAGGGCAGCCCAAGCCTCCAATTCCCGAACAATTTTGGCCACCAGGGGAGGATAGTTGAGTATATATAAGGAAGATGGGTCTCGGCCTATATGTATTCCTAAGTATGTTATATGATGAGGTGCAATGGTCAGCGGGGACAAATGTATCCATTTAGTGGATAGTCGAGGGTGTAGTGTTAGGATTTCACTTTTATCAAAGTTTATACGAAAGTCTGAGCAAAGTCGGAAGGTCGTAAATATTTGTTTAAGTCTGTCAAAGTCTGATACGGGGTCAGTAGAGAACAATAAAATATCGTCCGCAAATAGTGCAGAGCGGAGTATTTGGTTTCCCAAGGTGATGCCACTAACCCCTTCGGTTGAATTGAGGATTCTAGATAAGGGTTCAATCGCAATGTTGAATAACAACGGGGATAGGGCGCATCCCTGTCTCGTTCCTTTCGCTAAGGGGATGGTGTCTGAAATAAAGTTCGGGGTAACAAGGCGTGCCGTTGGTGAGGCGTACATTTGTGCGAGGAACCTTGTGATTTGACCTGAAAAACCAAATTTTTCCATTACCGTAAAAAGCCATGAAAAACCAATATTGTCAAAGGCTTTTTCGGCGTCTAGGGACATGATTGCTACATCTTGATCGGGGTGTGTTTTAGCGTATTCTAGCGCCATTAAGACCTTACGTATATTTAGTGTGGCTGATCGTCCTGAGACAAAACCTGATTGGGCTGGGTGTAAGAGGGACGGAAGTAAGAGAGCTAAACGTGATGCTATAATTTTAGACAGGATTTTTACGTCTACATTTATTAATGAGATTGGACGATAGGAGCCTGGAAGTAAGGGATCCTTTCCTTTCTTGGAGATTAGTTTAATATGAGCTTGTGTCCCTGTGGGGAGGTAAGGACCTCCGTCCCACATGGCTGCATATACATGCTTCAGTGTGTTGGGGATGAAGTCAGCCGTTAATTTGAAGAATTCCGCAGTGTACCCGTCGGGACCCGGAGCCTTAGCAGAGGCCATAGATTTGATCGTGTGTTGTATGTCTTCTAAGGTAATAGGCGCATTAAGTGCCTCCAAGTGTGACGTTTGAAGCCTGGGCAGGCGTATCTTGTCAAGCAGAGCTTCCACGGCAGGTTGATCCGTTGGGTCTGCACGGTACAGATCAGTATAATAATCTGCAAGTAGTTTGCTGACTTCGGTAGGTGAGGTAACTAACGAGCCGGAAGCATTTCTCAGGGTTGGGATATGTGTAGGACGTCTTGGTCCTGAACATAGTCTGGCTAGCATTCTGCCTGCCTTGTTGCCAAATTTGTGAAAGTGAAGGGTAGAGTACGAGGTTTTAGCAGCTTCGTGCTGTTCTGCCCAGAGATCAAAGGCACACTTGGCCCGCTTCCATTCCTGTATATTAGCTAAGGTGCGGTCTAATGTTAGCTTGTCATGAGCTAGGCGTAGGGATTCGCTTGCTTGCATATACTGTTGTCGAGTGTGTTTTTTAAATTGTACGGTGTACGAGATGATTTTGCCCCGTAGGAAAGCTTTACCTGCTTCCCAGAAGAGGTTTGGGTCAGAGATATGTGCTCCATTTGTGGAAATATATTCTTCCCATGTTTGGTGCAAGACTTGTCAGAAGTCTTCATTATCTGCCAGATATGAAGGGAAACGCCAGATAGGGGAAGGAGTTGAGGGTGTGAGTTGTGTCATATGGACTGTGATGGGGCTGTGGTCTGAGATTCTGGCATCGTAAATGTCTGGGGTGTTTATTACAGATACTAGGGCCGGGGAGACAAAGAAGTAGTCTATACGAGAGAAGGTATTATGTGGGGGCGAGAAGAAAGTATATTCTCTGTCAGTTGAATGTGTCAGGCGCCAGATGTCTACAAACTGCATAGATTCAATAGAGTGTGCTAAGGGAGTCGCGTCTAATGTATGGGAGGGACCGGGCCTTGTCTTTTGCTTAGGGAGATAAGTGCGGTCTGCCAGTGTGGACATGACAGAGTTAAAGTCCCCGCCCACTAAATGCAATACCTCAGGGGCCGTGAGAATCCATTGAACCATGTCCTGAAAGAATGAAGTGTCTGGAGAGTTGGGAGCATAGATATTAGTGATAGCTACGGCTTTGTCACCTATGGTCATATGTAAGGTCAGTTTGCGGCCTAAGGCGTCAGCCCTCACTTCTCTGACAGAGTGTCGTAGGTTTTTATGAATTAGAATAGCTACACCGGCCTTGCGGCCCATTGCAGGGGACCCGTATACAGAACCTACCCACATTTTTTGAAGGCGTGTTAAATCGTCTGCGGAGAGATGTGTCTCCTGTAATAGGGCCACATCTGCCCGAAGACGCCGTAGATGTCTGAGAATGGACATACGTTTATTTGGGGATCGGAGTCCCTTAACATTCCATGATATAAATTTCAGGTGACTCCCGTCGGCAGAAAAAGACATGGTTGGATATGATAGTTACGATAAATGGGAGGCTGATCAGGGAGCCTCCTGACATGTACAGTGTCAACCATACGGGAATCACCCAAAAACTGTAGGTCACATAGGAGAAAAGGTACTAGAAAGGCAAACATGAATTGCAAATGTATTAAGCAATAGGTATTAAGCTGTAACAAAGCAGGATTACAGTTATGGCGTAACAAACTACAAACAGTGTACTTCACTTTTTTCCACATGGGATACAACTACCCATAATGCCTCTCAGCGACCCGCCAGATCCTCACATATGAGCATGATTTTGGCTAGGAGGAGTGGGATAAGGGAGGAAGAGATGAGGGAAAAGGGGGGAGAGAGGGGAGGAAGGGAGGGGTATGATCAGGGTATGGGGTTAGGGGAAGTGCTGGTTGTATCTGTGTCAAATAAAGGGCTCAGCTAAAATAATGAAGTGCAAAAATAAGGGGGTGACTTAATCAAATGGTCTGCCCCGTTAGGGGTCTATAGCCATGGAGATCACCTGAGTTATTATGTTAACCTTTTGGGTAAACAGAGTATGTGAGCGGTGGGTAGTGGTAAACCAGGCTTGGAGGCATAATAACAGGACCTTTAGCTAACAAATACCAGCAACCGTGTAAGACATTACACCCAAAACAGGCTAACATAAAAAAATAGGAAGAAAACAGGTTAGAGACAATGGGGGGTAAAATTACCCATCCGAGGAAGTGTAGATGGTTAGATAAAGTTCCTGGAGTCCTTCATCGATTTGCAGAGCGGTCGTCTTGGTTAGTAAAGCGGCTGCGCTTGTATGGAGGTTTTGTGGGGCTGCGTTGCTGTTTAGGTGGTACCTTCGCTGTTGATGGTGATGATGATGGTGAATTCTCTTCAATGTTGCTATGCTCCATTTCTGTGCCTCGGGTGGCGAGAAAGTGTTCTGCCTCCTCAGGGGTATGAAACGTGAGGTGTTCTCCTTCATGTGTTTGGATGCGGAGGACAGCCGGATAGGCTAAAGAGAACCGGATTTGGTTATGATGAAGGGTGGAGCAGATCGGTGAAAACGCTTTACGCTGCTTCATTACCTCTATGGAATAATCTGCAAAAAGTAGGAGTTTTGCGCCATCAACCATTAAAGACCGTGAGCGACGAAACTTTTGCATTATGGCATTCTTGTCCGCGTAGTTGAGGTACTTTACAATAACGTGGCGGGGTTTGGTACGTGATTCTGAAAATTGACCTATGCGGTGCGCGCGTTCAATAGTGCAGGGAATGTGAAGGCCCAGTTGTTCTGGGATAATTTTTGCGCATATATTGGTTAACTGTGGTGTGGAAACTGATTCAGGCAGACCAATGATGCGTAAATTGTTTCTTCTCGAACGATTTTCCAAATCATCGAGTTTGTCCCATATGTCCCTATTAGTAGCTGTGAGACGTGCTACTGCTGCAGATGAGGCTGTGAGTTCATCTTCCAGGGAGGAAATCCTATCCTCTACCTGATTGATTCTCTGTGCCTGTGCTTGTAGGTCAATATGTAACTGCTCTAACCCTCTATGGACTGCTGCATCCACTGTAGCTGTGAGAGTGGGGCCCAGCAGCGTGACTACAGCCTGTGCAATTCCAGCAGGGGAGGTAGGGTCTGTACCTTGTATGTCAGGAGCTTAGGGGAGCAGTGGTTGTGGCTGTGGCTGCGTGTGTGCCTGCTCCATCATGCCTGGGGCGGCCGCCATCTTGGCTGTGTCCACCGCTGTATCTCCTCCAGTGGGGATCGTGGACGCCCGAGCGTACGATCGCTCCACAAAGCGATCCATGGGAGCCCGCTGTATGTCCGCACTGTGATGGGGGGTCTCCTCGGAGCAATAGCCGGCTTGAGAGGCAGATTAGTGAGGAGCGCTGCGGGAACTGGAGCTCGCTACCTCCTCCTCATGTGGCGCCGGAACCGGAAGTTTTACACGTGCCACTTTACAGGCATACTATAGACACCCCCCAGGTACGATATTTAAAGGAATATTTCACTTTTATTTTTTAACCTTAAGCATCTTTAAAATCACTGCTCCCGGAAAAATGTCCGTTTTTAAAACTTTCTTTTGCATTGATACATGTCCCCTGGGACAGGACCCGGGTCCCCAAAACATTTTTAGGACAATAACTTGCATATTAGCCTTTAAAATTTGCACTTTTGATTTCTCACGTTTGAGTCCCATAGACTTTAACGGTGTTCAAATGTTCGCGCAAACTTTCGGTCCGTTCACATGTTCTGGATGCAAACTGAACTGGGGGGGGGTGTTCGGCTCATCCCTACTAAAGAACTGCTTTCCAGTATCAGCAATGCCGAGGAATAAAAGTTATAAAGTTTAATAGTTTCTTTTGCTGGATATTCAGGATATATTACATTTAAAATATAGATGCAAGATTACAAAATAAATTTATTTTGTATTAGCATGTAAAATACTAAGAAAAATGTATATTATATCTAAATATGAAATGTACTGTTCAATAAAATATTAATAATAATAATAATAATAATAATAATAATAATTATTATTATTATTATTATTATTATTATTATTATTATTATTATTTGTGAAGAAATGTTATGTTACATAGTTATATAGTAGGTGAGGTTGAAAAAAGACACAAGTCCATCAAGTCCAACCTATGTGTGATTATATGTCAGTATTTTATTGTATATTGTATATTACATTGTATATGTTGCGGTCATTCAGGTGCTTATCTAATAGTTTTTTGAAACTTGTGATGCCCCCCGCTGAGACCACCACCTGTGGAAGGGAATTCCACTTCCTTACCGATCTTACAGTAAAGAACCCTCTACGTAGTTTATGTTTAAACCTCTTTTCTTGTAATTTTTATAAGTGGCCACGTGTCTTGCTAAACTCCCTTCCGCGAAAAAGTTTTATCCCTATTGTGGGGTCACCAGTACAGTATTTGTACATTGAAATCATATCCCCTCTCAAGCGTCTCTTCTCCAGAGAGAATAAGTTCAGTGCTTGCAACCTTTCCTCATAACTAATATCCTCCAGACCCTTTATTAGCTTTGTTGCCCTTCTTTGTACTCGCTCCATTTCCAAGACCAAACCTCTTGCTTTTTTTTTTTTTAACCACTTCCTCTCTCACACCTGTATCCCACTTATGGACCAGAGCAATGGTTACATTTCTGTATGAACCTATTGATTCAGCAATAACATTGTAATAGCAAAGTGATACATTTATCATTACTCTTAGAGCAAAAAAAATACTTTTATTGCTGATATTTGTATTGCTGATATTTCCTTGCAATTTTTTTTTTTTATTTTGTAAGCAAGCCATAGACAAAAAAGTAGCCAAACTTAAAGCCGTACTCCAGGATAAATGTATAGAAGTGGTAGAAGTACCACTTCTATATATGATGCTCGGCTCTCACCAAACAGGAGGCTGAATGGGAAAAGGTTCAGATATTTGGACAATTGCCCAAACAGCCACAGGTCAGTCCAAATCTAAGTTCATACCAAAATGTAGACTCATCCCTATTCTTCTCCCGTAAGACCATCCCTGCTCCCCACCATCATGTGGAAGGTAATATTAATAAGTCACTCCACCATGGGGTCAACAGAAAGGTCCACCTGACCACAGACACATGGTCCAGCAAGTCATGGCAGAGATGTTATATATCATTCATCACCCACTGGGTAACTCTGCTGGCAGACAGAAAGGATGCAGGATGGTATCAGTTGGCTACAAACTCTTCTATTCTGCTTCAAAAGATCCTATAAGTCAGGGTACCTATCTAGGTGTCTCAGAAAAGGCACATATGGGAACCCACCCTGCTGAAGGGCAGACAACAGGCTGGTGTTGTTGTCATACATGACTTTTACTGGCACAAAATGGAGTGCCACCTTCGGGCCTGCCCCTGCAGAGCTTACAGAATCTCTGCCCCCGTGTGGATCCTGCCCCCTAGACATACCAGCTATAACACTGCATGGCATCATTTTGCCTAAAGCCATTGTATAATCTATTGAACACTTGTGGGGGACTGCTGTTTCAGAGGACAACTCACCCGATGCAATTTGCTCATTTTATGGCCAGCATATAGTATCCTGCCTAAACAGGCTTAAAAATTGTGATGAAAATCTGATAAAATGTACCACCCTGATTCATTGCTGGAAAACAATAAAATATAATTTCTTAGTTCTAGCTGCAGTCTACTTGCTCTCTCCCTCAAAAAATGTGGCCTGGCCATAAGGGATTACACGCTTAGCAGCAAAACTGTCACATTTTACTTTATTCAGTCTGTAAAAAATAAGCCATTAATTTAATTGCACATGTAATCTGTTTACTCTTTCCTCATAAATTGTCACTTATTCAATGAAGGCCTGAAAAGTGTGGTGCAATTCTGTTCAATGTTTATGTTTCCAATTTAAAACAAACATTATCCAACTTTTAGTTCTGGATATAAGATGCCCATTCTGTCACTCAGAATTAGAAGCCTTCCCTTCCCCCCTAATATCTGTTGTGCAAGTCTTTAACCTTTTCCTATCTTCAGTCTCCAAAGCAAGACACTATTTTTTTTTAAATCTGCATGTAATTTTCTTGCTCTCTCCCTCAGAAATTGCGGCCTATCCAATAAAAGCTTCAAAGTTGTGCTGCAAGTCTTTACACATTTTTCTTTAAATTTGAAACAAATAGGCACTGATTTTTTTTTCTTTCTAGATGTAATTTTCTTGCTTTTTCCCTCAGAAATTGTGGCCTGACCAAAAACGCTAAATAGCTGTGGTGCAAAATTTGTTAATGTTTCCCTTTTCAGTCTCTGAATTAAGACACTCATACTTGCTTTTATTTCCAGATGCAATATTCCTGCACAGCCACTCAAAATGTGCAATCTGCTCATTAGGGCTTTATATCTTTTCTACAAAACTGTAACATTTTGCCTTGTCAGTCTCCAAACTGACTCACTATTTTTTTTTCCAGATATATTATTCCTGCCTAACCACTCAGAGAGTGCAACCTGTCTATACAGACGTAATATCTGTGGTGGTAACGTATAACATTTTTCCATCTTCAGTAGAGTTGGGTGAACAGTTCGGCCCAAGCATGAGTTTGGGCCGAACATTGGCTGTTTGCACCCTTCGGGGAACACCCACATTTGCAGGGTGTTTGGCATGTGTGCTCTGCACAGTGCATTCTGTGCCCTGATTGGACAAAGCTTTGCCCAATCAGGGTGCAGTAAAACCTGGTTGTTAAGGAGCAAGCCTGGGAAGCTGGTCGCAGCGTCCTTAACAACCAATGATATATAAACTGTCAATGGGCTTCCCTGCTGAATAAAAAAAAAATTCTGGTAAAAAAAAGTTAAAGTTAAGTTAAAAAAACTTTGTGGGCCCCCCAGTCCATACCATACCCTTATCTGAGCATGCATCTTGGCAGGTCAGGAAAGGGGGGGACGAGCGAGCGCTCCCCCCAACCATACCAGGCAACATGCCCTCAACATGGGGGGGTGGGTGCTTTGGGGCAGGGGGGACTGTCAAAGCACCTTGTCCCCATGTTGATGAGGGTAAAGATCTCTTCCCCACAACCCTGGGCTGTGGTTGTGGGAGTATGCTGGCAGGAGGCTTATTGAAATCTGAAAGCCCCCTTTAACAAGGGGGCCCCCAGATCCCGCCTCCCTAATGTAAATGAGTATGGAGTACAGAGTACCCCCACCCATTAATCAAAAAAGTGTCAAAGAGTAATAAAAACGGAGACAATTTTTGACAATTCCTTTATTAAAAAATAAAAAATAAAAAAAGTGTCCCCCAATGTAAATCCATTGTCAATCACGCCACCCACCCAAAAAAAAGCTCCTGCTGTCTATGAAGGTCAACCACCTACTGCAGGCTCTGCCGTTTGACAGTTATTATATAGGTAAGGGTGGGCCACCTGGTGATGTCATCTGGTAGCATCACCCCACTTGTGACAACACCGACGCAGCATGCAGCGGTCCGTGTTCAGCGGTCCAGAACACCTGTGCAGGTAAACATGACCCACACTTTAGTATGCCACATGTGAATGATGCTTTAGTAGTAATTTAGCAGGAATTCTGTAAGTTATGTTTATGTGTGCTATTAATGATTTTAGTGTATTTTTTGTGAAAATAGCTATTTCATGAACATTTGCGAAATTATTGCAGGGCCCAAAAAATCAGTAGCACTTTTTTTTATTTTACAGGTCATGCACTTTCAGAAAATGTATGGTTTGGGGGTCTTTTCAAATTCTGAAAGCTGTAAGTGAAAAATAGGAACCTCCGAATTTTTAGAGTCAATTGTTTTTATTTACAGTTTTGTGTACCTTCAGTTTTCACCATTTCACAAAAATGTGAAATTTAAAGTGTACACATATTTGTCATTTATTAACTCAATACAGTTTTAACTTTTATATTTAGTAGGAATTTAGCAGGAATTTTGTAAATTTTGGCATGTATGAATCCACTATTATTGATTTTAGTGCATTTTTAGCAAAAATATTGTTTGATAAACATTTGAACACATAACTTGGTGCCTTAAAAATCAGTAGCACCCTCTTTTTATTCTACTGGCCATGTGCTTTACAAATTCTGAAAGCTCTAAGGTCCCTTTCACACTGGAGCGGTGTGGGCGCCGGAGGTAAAATAGCGCTATTTTTATCGCTGCTTTACTGTCATTTTAGCAGTGCTATTCGCCCGCTAGCGGGGCAGTTTTAACCGAGAAAGGGTTAAAACCACCGCAAAGCACTGCTGCAGCAGCGCTTTGCTGGCGGTATAGCCGCGCTGTCCCATTCATGTCAATGGGCAGGAGCGATGAAGGAGCGGTATACACACCACTCCTTCACCGCTCCAAAGATGCTGCTAGCAGGACTTTTTTTTTACCATCCTGTTAGGGCACCGCTCCAGTGTGAAAGACCTTGGGGCTTTTACATTGTAGACAAAGCAGCAGCTCTTGCAGGGCACTTTGCAGACACTATTTGTAGTGCTGTAGCACCTGCAAAGTGCCCCAGTGTCAAAGGGGTCTTAGTGAAAAAGGAAAACCTCCAGATTTTTAGAGACATTTTTGCATAAGCCCCATTTTCACTATTTATCAAAAAGGCAACATTTTAAATTTACTAATATTTGTCATGTATTAACTAAATACAGGTTTAGCTTTTATATTTTTAAGGAACTTTGTCAAATTTGCTGTGTTTGTACCAGCTAATAATGATTTTAGTGCATTATTAGTGAAAATATTGTTTTGGTAAACATTTGCGCAAATATCATATGGCATTAAAATAAGTAGCACCTACTTTTTATTCTAAAGGTCACGTGCTTTCAGAAAATTTGGGGGGTCTTTAACAAATTGAAAGCTGTACGTGAAAAATTAAAACCTCAATATTTTTATAGAGAAATTTGGATATTAACATTTTTGCGTATGTTCAATATTTCACCATTTTGCAAAAAGGCACAATCTAAAACTTACAAATATTGATTATTCATTAACTCAATACAGGTTAGCCTTTATATTTAGTAGGATTTTTGTAAAATGTGCTGTGTTTTTATAATAAATAAAGTTTTCTGTGTATTTTTAGTGAAAATATTGTTTTGATAAACATTTGCGCAAATATCATTGTGCCCTAAAAATCAGTAGCACCTTATTTGTATTCAACTGGTTATGTGCTTTCAGAAAATATATGATTTGTGGGGTCTTTTACAAACTCTGAAAGCTGTAAGGGAAAAATAAAAAAGCAATGGAAAAATTCTAAAAAAGGTCTGGCCATCTAAGTGTAAAAATGGAGCACAGGGCCTGGTAGTGAAAAGGTTAATTCTACTTATTTATCTTTTGTCCATATACCTGTGTTTCTGCATGGTTCCATGACATTACAGGTTTATAGGTATACAGTTTGGCTACCTCGCTATAATGAATTTGCAGCAGTTCCCAGCATTTACAAAGTTTGCACATTTTAGACTTTTGGCTGATAAGTTTGCAGTTTCACCAACAGAAATAAGGGGCAACCTATAATGCAGTGCAAACGTATTGCCCCCAGTCAGCTGAGTCACAAGAGCCAATAATGTAAAGGAATGGATCGCCCAGACCTCTTCTTATATAAGGGTGGCCTTACAGCAGCCATATTGTCAGTGTGTGTCGGAATTTGTAGAGATGGCTGACAATTCTGTGTAGGGAGAGATTTTTTTATTTTGTCATTAATACATTTTACTGCCTCTGCAGCAGAACATTTCAGCTTTTGGACTTGCCTCACATGGAAAGGTTTCTATACTGATTTCAAATTGTAAAATTCTCATTAGGAATTAGCATACAGCAATGTAAAATTGTCCAGCAACAGGATAGTTTTAATAAGGGATTATAGGCCTAACTGGTGTATGCCAACTTTTATCTTATCAGTTGGGATAGGGGGATTGGTGAATGATGGGCGGTGGTTTAGGTGCACTCAGTTCTTGCACTTAGTCTTTCAAATGATCCAGTTGCATAAAGGGCTTAAAGAGCTTAAAGGGCAGATTGGCTGTAACACGCTAATGTTCTGATTTATGCACTGCTATGGGGGACATGTACAGATGAAAAAAAAATAGTAATCTCTTTCTACACAGAATTGTCAGCTGTCCCTAACAACACTGATAATAAAGCTGCTGTGACCTTACCCGTCCATCGATAGGTCATCCATTCATGCATCCATTCCTTTGTGCCGCATTAGAGGATGTTCTCTATTTTTGTGGTGAACCTTGACATTTTTTGTGATTCCCGAACTTTTTGAATCTCAGAGATTCACCCCAAATCTATGGTAACTGCTGAACCTCATCCCTACAGCTATAATTATATTAAATAAATTTTATGAATAATAATATTAATAATAAGAATAATAAACATGGCATTCTTGGCCATCAAACTTCTCATTTTTACTGCTTCATGTAAAATATGTCATAATGTTGTTTTTTTTTTAACCTTCACTCTACAGTGCTGACAAAGATGGATTCTTTGTATTTTATGTTTGACCTTTTTTTTCCTACTCTATAAGCAGATTCATATTCCAGTCTATCAGTAATAAATAACAGAATTATTCTTTATAAACCTGACACTCTCACAGCCTTCAGCTGAGCCATAAAGTCAGTGTCAGGATCCTGGGCTGATGTCAATGATAATGAAGTCAGGAGAAGAGGAAGAAGTCAATGGAGTCTATCAGAGACTCGGCCATGTTGTCTTCAGATATCCACTTAGAATATTGTGGTTGTTGTCTTTGTGTGTGACCCCCTGCACATCTGACACCCAGAACTCTGCTCACCGCTGTGATATGACTATGAGGAATTATACATTTGAGTACAAGTATTCACAGGATGGAGACATCATTATAGGGGGGATATTCACTGTACATTCTGTAGTGACACATTGGAGTCAGAAGGGAAGTCTTATTAAACATCTCATGTGTTCAGCGTAAGTAAAATATGAAGAGCAAATCTTCCAATCTGATCTACAGAGCTGTGTCTTTAGGAGATAGGTGTGATAATGTGCAGGACTCATTCAGTCTGTTACACTGCATTTGTATAAAAATATGTTCATGAAAACCGGGTATTAATGGTCACATTCATTCATTATGAATAGCTGCCAATGCACCATAATGGTGGAAAAAAAACATGCAATTCCTTTTTTTTAATAAGGCAGCACACTGCAGAGCATGGTATGTGTATTATGGTGCCTAGAGGTGTGTTGTATGTTGGGATCTACTGTACAATGTATTGGGGTGCAATTCACAATGAATGACACCGCATTGCACTGCCCATAGAGAAGGTGCTTTGCCATACATTGTTTTGTGTTACCACAATGTACAAGTATAAATGGGACCTTGAATTACTTTGGCCCTTATTGACTCCATACCCTTTTTTCACTTTCAAATTGAGTGGGGAAGGATAAAGAATCCCTGTCAGGTTTTTACTCCTATCTGGGGCTCCATTAGAGAGATTCCCCTCGCTCCCTGTCCTGAAGATAATTTTTTACCATAGAAAGTAAGGGAATCTCTCCAATAACAGCACAGAAATAAACACAATGTTTAGTAAAGTACTGGAAGGCTAGAATCCCTGTCAGCCTTTTATTTCTGTCCTTGTCCCTATTGCAGATGTTTCCTCTCTTCCTGTCTGGTAAAACTGTTATCTGCAGGACAGGAAGTGAGGGAAAATCTCTCTAATGGAGCCCTGGACAGTGGCTGTCCAAAAGAAAAAAGGTTTTAAGGTTTTGTTTGGACATGCATTTTAGGGCACCATAATATCATTATATAGTATTTTTGTTTCTGATGACCTGCATGACATTTACCTTTTCACAGGTATGCACAATTTTAAGGCTTTACATGTTGGGTTTCTATTTACTCAGAACAACCTCATATTTAATATTTTACCAAAAAGTTGACTATCACATTTCGTTTGTGTGCCGTAACATTACTTTTAGTGTATTTTTTACTGAAAATATGTGTTTGATAAACAGCTCCACTAATATGACAGGGTCTTTGCTTTCAGAAAATATATCATGTTTGAGGGGGTTTAGACTTGGGAAACTTAACATTAATAAATCACCGGGACCAGATGGCTTGCACGCAAGGGTACTTAGGGAACTCAGTCAAGTAATTGCCTGACCATTGTTCCTAATTTTTACTGACAGCCTACTGACTGGAATGGTACCAGCTGATTGGAGAAAAGCCAACGTAGCACCAATATTTAAAAAGGGCCCAAAATACATCCCTGGGAATTACAGACCAGTTAGCCTAACATCAATAGTATGTAAACTCTTTGAAGGAATGATAAGGGACTATATACAAGATTTTAGTAATGAGAACGGTATCATTAGCAGTATTCAGCATGGATTCATGAAGAATCATTCTTGCCAAACCAATCTATTAACCTTCTATGAGGAGGTGAGTTGCCATCTAGATAAAGGAAGGCACATAGACACGGTGTATCTGGATTTTGCAAAAGCATTTGGCACAGTTCCCATAAACGTTTACTGTACAAAATAAGGTCCGCTGGCATGGACCATAGGGTGAGTACATGGATTGAAAACTGGCTACAAGGGCGAGTTCAGAGGGTGGTGATAAATGGGGAGTACTCAGAATGGTCAGGGGTGGGTAGTGGGGTCCCCCAGGGTTCTGTGCTGGGACCAATATTGTTTAATTTGTTCATAAACAACCTGGAGGATGGGATAAACAGTTCAATCTCTGTATTTGCAGACGATACTAAGCTAAGCAGGGCAATAACTTCTCCGCAGGATGTGGAAACCTTGCAAAAAGATCTGAACAAATTAATGGGGTGGGCAACTACATGGCAAATGAGGTTCAATGTAGAAAAATGTAAAATAATGCATTTCGGTGGCAAAAATATGAATACAATCTATACACTGGGGGGAGAACCTCTGGGGGAATCTAGGATGGAAAAGGACCTGGGGGTTCTAGTCGATGATAGGCTCAGCAATGGCATGCAATGCCAAGCTGCTACTAACAAAGCAAATAGAATATTGGCATGCATTAAAAAGGGGATTAATTCCAGAGATAAAAAGATAATTCTCCCGCTCTACAAGACTCTGGTCCGGCCGCACCTGGAGTATGCTGTCCAGTTCTGGGCACCAGTCCTCAGGAAGGATGTACTGGAAATGGAGCGAGTACAAAGAAGGGCAACAAAGCTAATAAAGGGTCTGGAGGATATTAGTTATGAGGAAAGGTTGTGAGCTCTGAACTTATTCTCTCTGGAGAAGAGACGCTTGAGAGGGGATATGATTTCAATATACAAATACCATACTGGTGACCCTGCAATAGGAATAAAACTTTTTTGTGGAAGGAAGTTTAACAAGATTCATTGCCACTCATTAAAATTAGAAGAAAAGAGGTTTAACCTTAAACTACGTAGAGGGTTCTTTACTGTAAGAGCGGCAAGGATGTGGAATTCCCTTTCACAGGTGGTGGTCTCAGCGGGAGGCATCGATAGTTTCAAGAAACTATTGGATAAGCACCTGAACGACCACAACATACAGGGGTATACAATGTAATACTGACATATAATTACATAAATAGGTTGGACTTGATGGACTTGTGTCTTTTTTTGACCTCACCTACTATGTAACTAATTGTCAGACATTTTAATATTTCACACAAATGTGGCTCAAGCAGTGAAAGGATTAAAGACAACGCAGTCACAGAAAAATTCCCATTGATCTGTTCCTGTTGTAGACTGACAATACCGTTCTATTTGTTAAATGAAATAACAAGGAATGGTGTCAGCCCTGCCACGTTTCTTTTGCTAAACTAAAGAATGTCTCCCCTTCTCCTGAACTCTACAACATGGGTGGATTGCTTTGTTGTCAAAGGTAAAAAAACAAAAAACTGTGAGTGTGGGTGTGTGTGTGTTTGGGGGTTGATTAGACTCTATGAGGTAACATAGGCAGAGTTAAAAAAGAGGGAAAAAATATAACTAACACGTCTTGGGGATGCCCTGACCCTGCTGGTGAAGTGGCGCATCAGCATATTGTATACAACCTACTACAGCAACATTAACATTTACAAATGGAAAAAATGCTGTTTAAATTGCTGGCAAATTACAGCTTCAGCCACCTACCAATCATCTGAGGGTTCACCTAATCTATAGCAGACTCTTATCCCAGGTGAGGGGATCTGTTATAGATGTTAATGGTGGACCCCACGCAAAAAAGTGTATAATTCCCCCTAAGGATACATAAATGACCCTTTACCCTGATGAGGTTCTGATAAGGATGTCAAGGGGTACCCAAAAAAATGGCATATGCCCCCCCCCTAAATAATCATACCAGACCGGTAAGGTCTGGTATTGATTTTAAGGGGAAAATTCAGGCAAAATTTCCACTCAAAATCCACATGTGGCATTTACTATATATGATCATGGCCCCTGTCAGGCCAGGAAAAGTGAGAATTCTGCCTCCCCACCTGAACCATAACAGGCCACATACCCTCAGCATTGGGAGTACCTTGCCAGGAGGCCACTGGCAAAGCACCAGAATGATGAAGACAAGAGTCTCTTTCCCACAACCCTGGTCTGGTGGTTGTGGGGGTCTGCATGCTGGGGGCTTATTGGAAACCCAAGATACATGCCCTCCCACCTATGTGAATGAGTAGGAGATACACAGTAGACATATTCATTCATAGAATAAGTGAAAAAATAAACACAACACAGTTTTTGACAAGTCCTTTTTTTAGCACAAAAAAAATCCACAGCGTAATTTCATCATTAATCAGTTTGTCCAACATTTCTGATCCAACCTGCCAACACGAATGAATGATGAAGCAGATTATGTTGGTGGCATGCTGGTTTCCTAAGAAGCAGTTAGAAGGGAAGCGGTCACATTTAGTAGCGGTAGTAATACTGATGCCAAATTTATCGTTTTCAGCTGGTGCCAGTGGTTTGACCGGGCCACACTCAAAATTAGTTCAATCGTTTGCCTAACCTCCACACAAGCAAAATTTGGTTCAAACCTGGGTTCAGACCAAACCAAAACCTCATCGCTAGTCATTACCCTGGTCACAAGTGCCAATAATATAAGAAAACCAAAAACCCAACTCACTCTCTGAAAAAAAAGTTAGGCTTACATCATCCATATTATTAATGTGTGAATGAGCTGAAAATACTGTGTAAGGAGAGACACTTTTTTATTATTATGGTATTGGTACAACCCCCCCCCCCCCCCCAATTATGGCAGTGGCCAGTTCCCATGCCTTTTTGTTTGACAATAGTTTGCCTATTAGCTCTAGAAATGCACAGAACTAAAAAACAAGATTCACCTCCATAGACTTCAGGGGGTTTGCTGACAGTTCAAAAACAAGATTTGGGAAACTTTTCACAAACTAAACCCAGGAAGATTGTCTTATCTCTGGCACTGACTTTCTCGCACGGCATGTCTATAGGCTTCAACCAGTCCTGTAGCAAGTTTGTAGTCTCTGACCCTTTCCTCTAGTAAGTCTGCATTCTCTTACCTTCTTCTGTAGCATTACATAAACTGAATATAATGTGCGCCTACCTGGTTATATTAGGGGCTACAGCTGAGGTCCTCTATGAATCGTAAATAGCCAACCACTGCTATATTTCATATAAGTGCAGAAATGATTTAATTTCATTATATAAACAATAGTATAAACACTATATAATTGATAGTCAAAAATAGTCATACACTAAAACAGCGCTAATGTTGAGCAAATAGAAAGAAAATGTGTGGCCAACTACGTCCATAAGAGTAGTGCGGCATAAGTAGTGGTTCAGAGGGTGTTCAAAGTAGATCCTAGAGTATGTCACAGCGTGCACCTTCCACCGATCACTCCAACTCCACCATGTGTGAACACACTCCCCTCAGGGGGTCAAACTCACCAGAGCTAAATTTAATACAAGCCTTCAAAATAAGAGATATCCTGGGCCACATTAGCACAGCACTTCTCCAGGTGATAGGTAGATGGAGGGGCTCCAAAGGAATTAAAAACAAAGGAGAGTGCATATAGCGTAATTCCATTTATTAAGAATACACACCCATCACATCATAACTTCCCCATCACTATCTACTTACTGGACATAAGCAGTCAAACAGCAGAAAGAGTGAAAATCACTGTGCACTGCACCGTAGGACCTCCGGTAACCGTCTCGGCAATCAAGGAGCGGAATACACTTCCTCGTTCCGGGTCCGACCACGATGAAGCACACGCGTCACTTCCGGCATCGTGTAGGTAACGCCCTGACGCATTTCATCATATCCTGACTTCAACAGAGGGCGTGCCTACACGACAAACACGCCGGGCTTAAATTGTCCCACCCCACACTTCCGCAGCCAATCACAGCCTACAGAATGTAGACAGGTGCACGTCAGCATACCTGAGGAAAAACAATGACGGCTTTCAACAGGAGGGGGAGAGGGACAAAATGGCCCACACTGCACTAATAGTATAAATCGGCCATAATACAGTACAGCCATGGATAATACAGGGGATGCGGACAGCTATGAGTAAACCCTCCATATCGTCCCATATCCCAAGCATTCATTCCTATATCTTCAAGTTTTGCCATAATACATTACATATAATGCCAAACATTAAAAGTATTACAATACAGACACATAGTATTCCATAATCATCAGATATATGTAAAATTATTCTAATATTCTACGACCAAACATGATGCCTTTAGGTAAATTAATACAAACTCAATAATCATTAGAGGGCTTCCAAATAATATTATACGTACAAAAAATTACATATACATTACATATATAAAATTTGTCACAAATTAAAAATATATAGAAAAATTCCTTTTAATGTTTAGAATAAACTTGGCTAAAGGATAGAATAAAATTACTCAAAATTTAAACGAAAGTTAAAAATTAAAATTTGGAAGGCGAATTAAAATCTAATAGAAACAGCTCGGATAAATCAACCCTATATATAATTAATAATCACTTATAAAGCAATTAATGTCTAAATCGACATTTAACCCCTTTGGCGATAAAGTGTCTGCCAGAAAAATCCATTGGGTCTCTCTCTTAGATAGATCCCTAACCAGATTGGAACCCCTCCACAGAGGTTTAAGGTGATCTATGCCCCAAAGGGTCCAAAAAAAGAAGGAGGGAGCAGGATTAGGGGGTATTTTTAATTTAACCGCTTGACATCGGGAGGCCGTCATATGACGGCCTCGACTTTCGGGGCTTATATCTGAATGATGCCTGAGGCTACAGACATCATTCAGATACTGGCATTTTCAGCCGGCGATTCCGTACACCATAAGAATGATCATAGCGGCTGTTCCACCGCTTGATCATTCTTACAGGTTGCGAGAGGGGACGTCCCCCCTCCCGCCGCCCTCCGGTGCTTCTACCGACTCACCTCAGCGATCGCTGAGTCGGATAGTGGATCCGCCGGCGCCGGATGTTCACCATAGCTTCTGCGTGCGAGCTCACGGGGACAGGGGGGCTTTAAAATTTTTTTTTTTTTATTGTTAATTTTACTTAAAACATTTTATTTTGACACATTTAAAATTTTTTATATTTTTTTGATCACTTTTATTCCTATTACAAGGAATGTAAACATCCCTTGTAATAGGAATATGACACGATCAGTCCTCTTTACAGTGAGATATGGGGTCAATAAGACCCCATCTGGTCCGCCGGAGTCTCTATGATCGTTCGGAGGCCATGTTATGACGTCACGCCCGGCCTCTGCATTAAAAAAAACGGCGCCGCTTCGGCTGTGAAGCGGCGATCGTTTTATTTATTTTTTTTATTTTAGGCTTCCCAGCCTAGAGGTGAGAAGTGGGGTCTTATTGACCCCATATCTCACTGTAAAGAGGGCTGATCATGTCATATTCCTATTACAAGGGATGTTTACATTCCTTGTAATAGGAATAAAAGTGATCAAAAAAAAAAAAAATTAAAATGTGTCAAAATAAAATTTTTTAAGTAAAATTAACAACAAAAAAAAAAAAAAATTTAAAGCGCCCCTGTCCCCGTGAGCTCGCACGCAGAAGCGAACGTATACGTAAGTCCCGCCCACATATGAAAACGGTGTTCAAACCACACAAGTGAGGTATCACCGCGAACGTTAGAGTGAGAGCAATAATTTTGGCCCTAGACCTCCTCTGTAACTCAAAACATGTAACCAGTAAAAAAGTTTAAAGCGTCGCCTATGGTTATTTTTAAGTACCAAAGTTTGGCGCCATTCCACGAGCGTGTGCAATTTTGAAGTGTGACATGTTAGGTATCTATTTACTCAGCGTAACTTCATCTTTCACACAATGCAAACAAATTTGGCTAACTTTGCTGTTTTGTTTTTTTTTAAAGCATGAAACTGTTTTTTTTTTAAAAAAAACACATTTGAAAAATTGCTGCGCAAATACCGTGCAAGATAAAAAGTTGCAATGACCGCCATTGTATTCTCTAGGGTCTCTGCTAAAAAAACATATATAATGTTTGGGGGTTCTATGTAATTTTATAGCAAAGAAATTATGATTTTTGACATGTAGGAGCGAAGTGTCAGAAATGGCCTGGATGCGAAGTGGTTAAGCAATGCCATTTTAAGTCATAAAGAAACCAATATCCTTCATCTGGGCTTGAAGTGCGGCCTCAAGAGGCCAGTCAACAAATTTGATGTTTTTATTGATATACACAAATACATTAGGAAGGTCAATATGAAAAAGTATTTATTAAACAAAAATTCTCAGCCTGTAAGTACTGTGGCCTCAGTGCCTGTAGATAGTGGACTTAGGAATAAGTCCCTTTTTAATCCCGTAAAAGGAGCAAATCAGCAAATCGAGGTGTTCAAGGGACTAGTGATACGAGATTTGGAACACCTGGTCCCCAAAAAGAATATGAATCTGCAACATATATTAGATGGTATAACTATGCTTATAGAAAGGAAGGATGTAGTTATTAGACCCGCTGACAAGGGGGAGGGGTTGTGATTTTAAATAAGGAATTTTACCATGACCAGCTTATGGAAATGTTGAGTGATAGGAATACCTATGTGAAATTAGATAGGGATCCGACTGTACAATACACCAAGAACTTGAGGTGTCTTGTTGATATGGGTTACTCAACGGGTGTGTTATCAAATCGAGAAAAGAAATATCTCGTACCAAGCAGTAGTAGAATTCCCACAATCTATACCCTCCCTAAGATCCATAAGGATACGCAGAATCCCCGGGGAGACCGATCGTTAACGGGATTGGGTCAATCACGTCCCGGATGGGGGCAGTACCTGGACCGGTTTCTGCAAGATAGTGTCAAACGTACTAGGGCATTTCTTAGGGATACCAAAAGTCTCTTACAGATACTGCAACAAATTGACCTAACAGACAGGCAGGAACTTTATCTGGTAATGGCAGATGTGCTAAGTATAAAATTGATGCGCTTTAAATAAATAGTGCACAATATGCTGCTGCGACTAAGCTTAAATCCAGGAATAAAAAATGCATACATGTGAATAAAATAAATAAATAATTATGGTGCTAATACATGTGTTAAAATTGCCAAAATAAATCTTCAAATTGGTGATGTGACGGTGAATATAAATGACACTCTGAGTACAATGTCCAGGCAGAGATAAATAGTGGGGGAAAGTAAAAATAATTAAACAGTTCCTTCCCTTAATCCAGTTTGACTCACTGGGTTAGATCGTTTGTATCAGGATATTTAGTTTTTCTTGCATCCCACTTTAGCCATAATACTGCTGGTGATTCGGCTCTCAGGATAAAGGTTTTATGCAAAGCAAGCAAAGAAAAAATAGATCATTGTGCAGTGAACTTACTAGATAGTACATAAGCAAAACAGGGACAAGAGATACACTCACAAACTCCTGGTCTATTAGAAGCATTCAAATATGCAGATTGCAGTCAGCCGCTGTGGACGAGGTTTCCCATAGAGAAAAAGCTGCTGTTAACCTTCAGGTGTATTGCAGCACTAAACGTCCTAAGCTCCTCCCACGTGTTACATCACTGACACGTGACTTTTTCAAGGAGTCAATCAATCTGGATTAAGGGAAGGAACTGTTTAATTATTTTTACTTTCCCCCACTATTTATCTCTGCCTGGACATTGTACTCAGAGTGTCATTTATATTCACCGTCACATTACCAATTTGAAGATTTATTTTGGCAATTTTAACACATGTATTAACACCATAATTATTTATTTATTTTATTCACATGTATGCATTTTTTATTCCTGGATTTAAACTTAGTCACAGCAGCATATTGTGCACTATTTATTTAAAGCGCATCAATTTTATACTTAGTACTATTTGTTTGGTTATCTGATCACCCTATATTGATAGCAGCTTTAATTTACTGATTTTTTCATAGCACTAATTATATTGGTATATATATATTTTACACATATCTATCCACATCAGCGCTTGGTTTTTATTCATTTTTTTAACGACAGATGTGGCATCCCTTTATTTAATTATTCAACATGATGATGCCCTTCTAGCCCTGAATTGGGCTATAAGCCAGCGGGATGACCTACAACACAATCAAAAAGTGTTTATACGGAATGCCCTTGATTTCTGCTTGAGCCATAATTTCTTTTGGTATAATGGCCAGTTTTATTCTCAATGTAGGGGGGTTGCTATGGGGGCTAAATTTGCCCCCAGTATAGCAAATTTGTTCATGGGAGAGTGGGAGGACAAAATGATCTTTTCAGTCACCCGCTCCCAGCTCCTATTATATAAAAGATATGTCAATGATCTGTTTTTTATTTGGGAAGGGTCCATGGACTCTCTACATGAATTTTTAAGTGAATTGAATTCAAACACGAAAAACATCAAGCTGACTAGTGAATACAGCCAAAGTGATATCCATTTTTTAGATGTCACCATTTTCAGGCAGGGAAATAGCCTGGGGACAAAGGTGTATTTCAAGCCTACTGATTCCAACAGTTACCTACCCATCAGCAGTGGCCATCACCCTTTGTGACTCAAAAACATTCCTAAGGGCCAGCTTGCTAGAGTAAAAAGGAACTGTTCGAATGAAGCTGATTTTATATCACAAGCCCAAATTATTAAGAAAAGGTTTATTGAGAAAGGCTACTTTGAAGAAACATTGGATGCTACGATTCAAGAAGTAGCTTTACTACCCAGAGAGACTGTTTTGGAGGAAGCCCGCCCCAGTTTGAATAATGACAGCCAAGAGCGGAGTTTTATTTCAGGCTTCCACTCTCAATATAGAGAGGGAGAAAACATCTTTTCCACCCATTGGCATGTCCTGCTCATGGATAAAGTGTTGCACCCAGTATTGCCTCCTAAACCAGGGTTTATCTATAGAAAGGCACTGAGTTTTTCTGATAAAATAGTAAAAAAAGTGCTAGACCCCCCTGCGAGGCCCCCTACTTTCTGGGAGAGATGTTTTTTTCTGCTGTAGGAAGTGTCGAGCCTGTAAAGAAGTGATCAGGCCATTGAGGGCCCTTGAGAGGTTCACATCAACTTCTAACAATAAAGAATTCACCATCAAGGAATTTATCACATGCAACACTTCCCACGTGGTCTATGCTCTGCAATGTCCATGCGGTCTTATGTACATAGGACGAACCAAAAGGCTTTTAAAAATTAGAATTGCAGAGCATATCGCCAATATAAAATTAGGTTTTAAGGACCATAACGTTTTGCTCCATTTTAAATTGATGCATAATCGGGACCCCTCGGGTCTGAAATTTTGGGGCATAGATCACCTTAAACCTCTATGGAGGGGTTCCAATCTGGTTAGGGATCTATCTAAGAGAGAGACCCAATGGATTTTTCTGGCAGACACTTTATCGCCAAAGGGGTTAAATGTCGATTTAGACATTAATTGCTTTATAAGTGATTATTAATTATATATAGGGTCGATTTATCCGAGCTGTTTCTATTTGATTTTAATCCGCCTTCCAATTTTTAATTTTTAACTTTATTATTTATATTTATTTATTTTAATCTATCCTTTAGCCAAGTTTATTCTACACATTAAAAGGACTTTTTCTATATATTTTTAATTTGTGACAAATTTTATATATGTAATGTATATGTAATTTTTTGTACGTATAATATTATTTGGAAGCCCTCTAATGATTATTGAGTTTGTATTAATTTACCTAAAGGCATCATGTTTGGTCGTAGAATATTAGAATAATTTTACATATATCTGATGAATATGGAATACTATGTGTCTGTATTGTAATACTTTTAATGTTTGGCATTATATGTAATGTACTATGGCAAAACTTGAAGATATAGGAATGAATGCTTGGGATATGGGACAATATGAAGGGTTTACTCATAGCTGTCCGCATCCCCTGTATTATCCATGGCTGTACTGTATTATGGCCGATGTATACTATTAGTGCAGTGTGGGCCTTTTTGTCCCTCTCCCCCTCCTGTTGAAAGCCGTCATTGTTTTTCCTCGGTTATGCTGACGTGCACCTGTCTACATTCTGTAGGCTGTGATTGGCTGCGGAGGTGTGGGGCGCGGACAATTTAAGCCCGGCGTGTTTGTCGTGTAGGCATGCCCTCTGTTGAAGTCAGGATATGATGAAATGAGTCAGGGCGTGACCTACACAACGCCGGAAGTGACGCGTGTGCTTCATCGTGATCAGACCCGGAACGAGGAAGTGTATTCCGCTCCTTGATTGCCGAGACGGTTACCGGAGGTCCTACGGTGCAGTGCACGGTGATTTTCACTCTTTCTGCTGTTTGACTGCTTATGTCCAGTACGTAGCTAGTGATGGGGGAGTTATGATGTGATGGGTGTGTATTATTAATAAATGGAATTACGCTATATGCACTCTCCTTTGTTTTTAATTCCTTTGGAGCTCCTCCATCTACCTATCACCTGGAGAAGTGCTGTGCTAATGTGGCCCAGGATATCTCTTACTTTGAAGGCTTGTATTAAACTTAGCTCTGGTGAGTTTGACCCCCTGAGGGGAGTGTGTTCACACATGGTGGAGTTGGAGTGATCGGTGGAAGGTGCACGCTGTGACATACTCTAGGATCTACTTTGAACACCCTCTGAACCACTACTTATGCCGCACTACTCTTATGGACGTTTTTGTGTGTAGTTGGCCACACATTTTCTTTCTATTTGCTCAACATTAGCGCTGTTTTAGTGTATGACTATTTTTGACTATCAATTATATAGTGTTTATACTATTGTTTGTATTTATTGTTTTTAAACAGCAGCTCAATACCAACACCCTTAGTGTCAATCTTTAGGGGTTTCGGAAGATATTCTATTATTATGTTATTTCCTATACTGTGTGCTTTGGATTAGTATTTGGGGTTCTGTGGCGCTGAGGGGTGTATTATAGGCCTAGTTATACACTTTTTGCTGCAATAATTTCATTATATGTTTCAGGGAGCAATGCAGATGACCATCAATCCCACTATAGATCTGTAGTTGAAATCTGTTATACATTTTGCCATAAAGAATTTCTGCTTAAATTCTTATACTGTAGACCAATGCAAAACTATCCATTTTCTGCAGTGTTTACCGGAGAGAATACAGACATCTCCTGGCTTTTATATTTGCTATTGATGAGATAAACCACAGTGCAGATATTCTTCCCAATGTAACTCTGGGATACCATGTGTATGATTCTTGTGGACATGTGAATAAAGCTATAAAAGACGTTCTACAGATATTGTCTGGACATACAAAGGAAGCTCCAAATTATTCCTGTATGGAGCGGGGTACCCTGGCTGGTTTCATTGGAGATCTCAATTCTGACACCACCCTCCAAATGGCACAGCTGCTGAATCTATATGGTTACACCCAGGTAAGAAAAGCTGAATTTTCTATATTACATAAGGTTAGGACAGCTAGTCATCTTATGGTGAGGTGGGTCAAAAGGGTTCAAATATTCCTTTGTGCAAAGCGCAGTAAAGTATAACATTGTTCTAAAAAATAAAGGCAGCACTGTGTAGGGATGGACAAATATTCAGTCCAGACTGTTATGGCATTTGGACAAATGTCTGATCTTTTGCCCATTCAGCCCCATTTGGTCCTCCAGTCCCTTAATTAGTTTTGTTGCCCTTCTCTGGACTCACTTCATTTCCAGCACAGTCTTCCTAAGGACTGGAGCTGAGAAATGGACGGCATAGTCCAGGTGTGGCCAGACCAGTGTCTTATAGAGTGGGAGAATTATCTCTGGAGTTAATCCTCTTTTTAATGCATGCCAATATTCTGTTTGCTTTGCTTGCAGCAGCCTGGCATTGCATGCCATTGCTGAGCCTATCATCTACTAGGACCCCCAGGTCCTTTTCCATCCTAGTTTCTCCCCTCAGGGAGTAGATTGCATTCTTATTTTTGCCATCCAAAAGCATTATTACAGAGATTGAGCTGTTTATTCCATCCTCCAGGTCATTTATGTATAAATTAAATAAGATTGGTCCCAGGACAGAACACTGGGGGACGCCACTTTCTTCTATGGTTGACCATGATGAGGCCTGTTTTGAGTGGAACTGTCAGGGCTGGGCTCAGCCCTTCTTTCTCTGAGCTGGCCACTCAGCTGTCGGCCTATTTGCCAGCTCCTATCTCTCCACAGTGACTCATCTGTTGATATCCTGCTTGCCAGTCCTGCCTACTTAAGCCGTCCAGCCCAGATGATCTCTACGTTCACCTTAGTGACATCTCTAGAGACGCTCTCCTGTGTTCCTGTTTAGGGATGAGCTGAACACCCCCTGGTTCAGTTTGCAGCAGAACATGCAAACAGGCAAAAAATTTGTTTGAACGCGTGAACACCGTTAAAGTCTATGAGACACAAACGTGAAAAATCAAAAATGCTAATTTTAAAGGCTTATATGCGAGTTATTAAAGTTAATAAAAAGTGTTTGGGGACCCGGGTCATGCCCCAGGGGACATGTATCAATGCAAAAAAAAGTTTTAAAAACGGCTGTTTTTTCGGGAGCAGTGATTTTAATAATGCTTAAAGTGAAACAATGAAAATTAAATATTCTTTTAAATATCGTGCCTGGGGGTGTCTATAGTATGCCTGTAAAGTGGTGCAGTTTCCAGTGTTTAGAACAATACCACAGCAAAATGACATTTCTAAAGGAAAAAAGTAATTTAAAACTGCTTGCGGCTGTAATGTATTGTCAGGTCCTGGCAATATAGATGAAAATCATTAAAAAAACAGCATGCCCCCCCCAAGTCCATTACCAGGACCTTTGGGTCTGGTATGGATATTAAGGGGAACACCGAAGCCAAATAAAAAAAATGGCGTGGGGTCCCCCAGGCCCCCAGGCACTGTATACTCTGAACAGCAGTAAATATACTATACGGCCTGCCCTATATACTCTGCATAAAATTGGGCCTTAGGTGTTGGTGGTACCAGAACACTGTAAGCCCTCTTGTTGGGCGCAAGAAATATGTGAAATATTATATCAAGAATTGTAATTACATGCCCCTGTTAAACAGGTGGTGGTGCCCTAAACCAAAAATATTGTTAGTAGCTAGCATCATCAAGATTGAGGAGAAATAGGATAGTCACTCAGCATAGGCAGTCTTCAATTGATCCCTGTCAGAAACCATGAACCAGAACGAGACAGAAGTACAGTAAAATCACACTTGTTTATTAATAAAAATAAAAAGGTAAATAGAGTAAGTGTAGTCAAAGCATAGCCAGAGACCAGTAACCGGATTGGGTAGTCAGCCAAGCCAGAGTTCAGCAAGAATTTTGTCACCCAAAGGAGAAGTAAGATTGGTGCGAACCATAGCCAGAATACGATCAGGAAGAATCACAGGAACCGGAACCAACTCCAACTTGGAAGTGGGGGAAAATTGTTGTGACAAGGCGTCAGCTCTTCAATTCTTAGTACCGGGTAAGAATGAGACAATGTAATTGAAACTTGACAAGAAAAGAGCCCATCGCGCCCTTCTGGGAGAGAGGCGTTTAGCCTCAGACAAGAATGTGAGATTCTTATGGTCAGTAAGAATGAGAACTGGTACAGTGGTACCTTCGAGGAGATGTCTCCATTCTTTCAGGGCTAAAATGATTGCCAACAGCTCTCTGTCACCAATCCCCTAATTGCACTCCGCAGGTGACAATTTCTTGGAAAAGTAACTACAAGGATGCAAAGCACTCTCAAAGGTGGGACTTTGAGACAGAAGGGCGCCAACACCAGTCTCAGAAGCATCAAACTCAAGCATAAAAGGTAATATAGGATCAGGATGTGCCAACACAGGAGCAGAAACAAAGGCAGCCTTGAGACTCTCAAAGACCTTAATGGACTCCGGAGACCAACTCTGTGGGTTACCATCTTTTCTGGTCATATCAGTCAGGGGCTTGACAAGAGACGAGAAGTTACGAATAAACTTACGATAATAGTTGGCAAAACCCAGGAAATGCTGCAGAGGACAGCAGAGGACAGAAACCCACGGGTCGAGGCCACTGTAGGACTGCTGAAAGTTTCTCTGGGTTCATCGAGAACCAGCAGTGGAAATGACATGGAATTTAATCTGTTCCCGATGGAACTCACACTTCTCCAGTTTATAATAGAGATTGTTGTCTCTTAGTTTCTGAAGCACACGACAGACATCTGTGTGGTGCCTCTCCAGGGACTTGGAAAATATGAAGATATCATCAAATAACAAATCTCAGGGAACATTGTTAATCCTCACGAGATTGTAAGCCCCTCTCAAATCAAGCTTCATGAAAACCGTTGCTCACTTGAGGCGGTCAAAAAACTCAGTAATCAATGGAATCGGGTAGGCATTCTTAATCGTGAAACGATTGAGACCCCTATAATCAATACAAGGTCTCAGTTCACCGCTCTTCTTCTTTACAAAGAAGATACCGGCACCAGCAGGAGATGAGGATTTGCGGATGAAACCTCAAGAAAGTGGGTCTGCAACATACTCCTCCATGGCTTTATCCTCCAAGACCGACAAAGGGTAAACCTGACCACGAGGGGGTATGGCACCAGGTTGAAGGTCAATTGTGCAATCATACGGCCGGTATGGAGGCAAACTATCCGCTTGACCTTTGTCAAAGACATCGCTAAAATCACGGTTCTCCTCTGGCAGGGAGGAGAATAAAGAGGTGCACAGGACCTTGGCTACCTTCCGGAAGCATTTCTCACTGAATTTTGGTGACCAGGACAGAACCTCAGCACGGAGCCAATCAAAAGAGTGGTTGTGCCTCTGTAACCAAGGATAACCAATAACCAGCGTAAACTTAGGTGACAGGATGACTTGGAATTGGATTAACTCATGGTGAAGTGCCCATACGGCCATGGAAAATGGAACTGTCTCATGAGTCACATGGGCAGGCTGTAGAGGTCTCCCGTCAAGAGCCTCAATGGCAAGTGGAGTGTCACGCAGCTGCAGTGGAATCGAGTGCTTTGATACAAAGGCAGCATCAATGAACAGGCCTGCAGCCCCAGAGTCGATTAGAGCCTGTATCACGATAGACAACTTAGCCCAAGAAAGGGTGACCAAAACCAGGTGCTTATCCTTCTGGATAACTGGGGATGACACAATGCCACCTAAGGTCTGTCCATGACAGGACCTCAAGGTTCGGGTGTTCCCAGGACGGGTAGGACAAGACTTCAAAAATTAACCTGCCTGGCCACAATAAAGGCACAATCTTTACCTCCTCCTAAAGGCTCTCTCATCTGCAGAGAGACGCGTGAAGCCCAAGTGCATGGGTTCATCTTCACTGACCGACTTGGTACCAGGAGGCATGGAAGGTGAGGGAGTCACGGGTGGGACTGCAAAGCTCGGAGGCAAATGTACAGGGGGATTCCGCAAGCGCTCCTTAAAAGAAAGTCTTTCTCTGAGTCTGGAGTCAATCAGGATGGCACATGAGATCAAGCTCTCCAGCTCAGTGGGTATATCTCGGGCTGCTATCTCATCCTTGATGGAATCCGAGAGACCATAAGAAAAAGCAGCCACGAGGGCCTCATTGTTCCAAGCAACCTCTGCTGCCAGAGTACAGAATTCAATGGCGTAGTCGGCAACAGTTCTCGTATTCTTTTTGATGGACATGAGGCACTTGGCAGCAGAAGCGGATCGTGCGGGAACGTCAAATATCCTTTTAAAGGAGGCCACAAAATCAGGGTAACTCAAGACAACATCTTTTTGCGTCTCCCATAGAGGGTTAGCCCAGGCCAAGTCTCTCTCAGAAAGCAAAGGTATCACAAAACCTACTCTGCTTCTATCCATGGGAAACGCATGGGGCAGCATCTCGAAGTATCTCTCAACCTGATTGAGAAACCCTCTGCATTGAACTGGATCGCCCCAAATCGCTGGGGAAGCGGAGCGAAACCAGACATACCTCTTATAGAGGTAATACTCAAGGCGGGTGCCTGCACAGAGACTGGTGCTGCAGCAGGGATGGCCTGTGACTCAGGTTGTACTGGAGCAGCCACAGTGGGGGATTTCAGGTGAGCCGTGCGACTCAGGAGCATTTGTAATGCCATGGCAAACTGATCCATGCGGTGATCTTGTTCATCCAATCTGGAAACAATATTACCAACAAGTGGATTGACTGTATCTTCTGAATACATGGCCTTTGCCTACTGTCAGAAACCATGAACCAGACCGAGACAGAAGTACATTAATATCAAACTTATTTATTAATAAAAATAAAAAGGTAAATAGAGTAAGCATAGTCAAAGCATAGCCAGTCCAGTAACCGGATAGGGTAATCAGCGAAGCCAGAGTTCAGTAACCAGATCGGGTAATCAGCCAGGCCAGAAGTCAGGGATCTAAGTAGAGGAACAGCAAGCAGGATAAGGAGCCAGAAGGGATGTCAGAAAAGCCAGACATTAAATAGGAATGCAGGAAATGGTTTCTTGTGATGTGACCAAGGCGAAGGCAGAGATGAAGTGAGCTGGACAGCTTTAACCACCTGACATCCGGCCGTAGCCGAATGACGGCTTCAGCGCGGATGTCAATTCCCGGGAGGCCGTCATATGATGGCCTCCCCTTTCCTCGCTCCCCGTGCGCGCTCCCCGTGCGCGCTCACGAGCGCGCAACAGGGAAATTCTGTGTTGGCCGTGTCACAGATCACTGTAAACGGCCAATCACAGCAACCGTTTACAGCGCGATCGCTGCCTCCAATGAGAGATGATCTGAAATGTAAACAATTGAGATCATCTCTCATTGCCGGTTCTCTCTCCTCACACAGAGACAGCGTGTGAGGAGAGAGATATCTGTCAGCGATCTGTGAGTGTACCTGTGCGTTTTACTGTGCCTACAGTGCCCACAGTGCCCATCATTACAGTGCCCATCATTACAGTGCCCCATCATTACAGTGCCCCATCAGTACAGTGCCAATTGGTGCCCACCTGTGCCAATCAGTGCCCACCTGTGCCAATCGGTGCCCACCTGTCTGCCCAGCGGTGATCAGTGTCCAGCTGCACATCTGCACAATCAGTGCCCACCTGTGCCACCTCATCAGTGCCCACCTGTGCCACCTCATCAGTGCCCACCTGTGCCAATCAGTGCCTATCTGTGCTGCCTTAGTGCACATCTGTGCAATCAGTGCACATCTGTGCCACCTCATCAGTGCCCATCTGTGCTGCTCCATCTGTGCTGCCCCATCTGTGCCGCTCCATCTGTGCCGCTCCATCTGTGCTGCTCCATCTGTGCCGCCCCATCTGTGCCGTCCCATCAGTGCCCAGCTGTGCCACCTCATCAGTGCACATCTGTGCAATCTCAGTGCACATCTGTTCCACCTCATCAGTGACCACCTGTGCCGCCTCATCAGTGCCCGCCTGTGCCGCCTCATCAGTGCCCACCTGTGCCACCTCATCAGTGCACATCTGCACATCTGTTCCACCTCATTAGTGCACATCTGTTCCACCTCATTAGTGCACATCTGTTCCACCTCATCAGTGCACATCTGTTCCACCTCATCAGTGCCCCTCTGTGCCACCTCAGTGCCCATCTGTGCTCATCAGTGCTGCCTCATCAGTGCCCATCAGTGCAGGCTTAGCAACCATGGCCAAAAGAAGCTTTTCCGCCGAGGAGGCGTACCAAATACCGTCCCAGGCCGACGAGAGCAACGGGGAGCTCTCTTTTTCGGATTCCCTTTCCGACTCCGATTCTGATTCGGACATAAATTATGAGCCAGTCCTCAGTAGTGGAACACTGAGTGACTCAGAGGAGGAAGAGATTCGGCCCGCCAAATGAAGGCGTTCTGGTGGGGAGGCAGTGGCATCTACCAGCACGGCAGTCCCATCCACCAGCACGGCAGTCCCATCCACCAGCACGGCAGTCCCATCCACCAGCACGGCAGTGCCTCGGCAAGAAAGGCCAAGGACCCATGCCAGCCTTCCCTATGCCCTGCAGCAGAGGTGGCTCTAGGCTTTGTGAGGCCTGAGGCAAAACTTACACATGAGGCCCCACGGACTGGGATGCTCCGTGATGAGGCCGCTATTCCTCAGGCAGTATCTGATTTGTCCATCAGCTCCTAAGCCACAGAGTCCCAGTGGGGGTAGGCGGAGCCGCCGGCGTCAACTTCAGTAATTGAGAACAGGCAAATTAGGTGGCTGCGAGGCCCCTGTGAGTGCGAGGCCTTAGGCGACCGCCTAATTTGCCTAATTAGACAGCCGCCTCTGCCCTGCAGAACCCCTTGTGGCTTCCTCGTAATTCAGGAGAAGCCAACATTCCCCCTTTCACTGCCCAGCCAGGAGTCCAGGTGAACACGGAGAATTTTTCCCCAATAGATTTTTTTAATTTATTTTTCACCGAGGACATGCTGTCAAATATTGTGGCCCAGTGCAACCTTTATGCACAGCAATTCATTCTGAATAACCCAACGTCCTACTATGCCCGTCCCTACGAATGGAGAGACCTAACGGTGGAGGAGTTGAAGGTTTTTTTAGGGCTCACATTTAACATGGGACTCACAAAAAAAAACACTTTGCTGTCCTATTGGTCAACACACCCCCTCCAACACATGCCAGTATACTCCAAGGTAATGCCCAGAAACAGATACCTCATGATATTGAGGTTTCTTCATTTCAACGACAATACCCAGTGCCCCCCCCCTGAAATGACCCAAACTATGATAGACTTTTCAAAATTCGGCCACTTTTAAATTATTTTTCTGCACTATTCCCCCTGCTGTTTACCCCGGACAAAAACATATGTGTGGAGGAGTCCCTTGTTAAGTTTAGTGGCAGGCTTAAAATAAAGCAATATATTCTCAGTAAAAGGGCCCGCTATGGGGTGAAGGTATACAAATTATGTGACCGAGTCACAAATTACTTGTATGCCTTCAAAGTGTACGAAGGGAAGGACACCTAGCTGCAACCCCCTAATTGCCCAGACTACTTGGGATCAAGCGGGAAAATTGTTTGGGACCTCACATACCCCCTACTGGAGAAAGGCTACCGCCTGTATGTAGATAACTTCTACACATCTCTGCCCCTGTTCCACAACCTTCATCGGAAGAAGACGCCTGCATGTGGTACCATTAAAAAGAACCGGAAGGGCTTTCCTCAAAGTCTGGTCAATAAAAAATTGAGAAAAGGAGAAACGGCGAGTCTACGAAACAACGAGATTTTGGCAGTGAAGTGGAGAGACAAAAGTCTTCAATCCACGATAATACCTTCATGGAAATCCCCAGAAGAAATGGTCCCATACAGAAACCTAAATGCATCTTTGACTATAATTTGTTTATGGGGGGAGTCGTCTTGAATGACCAGATGCTGGAACCGTACCTTGCTACAAGACGGACATACCATTGGTACAAGAAAGTCACAATTTATTTTTTTCATTTGGCCATCTACAATTCATATGTCATTTATCGTAACTCCACCCAAAACCCCAAATGCTTCCTTGGCTACCAGGAGGAAGTTTTCACTGCCCTTACATTCCCGAACGGCCCCCCAGAAAATATCCGATCAGATGTTCTAAGTCGAGTCTCCGAACGCCACTTTCCCGATAAGATACCTCCCAAACCAACAGGCCAACGACGGCAAAAAAAATGTAAGGTGTGTACCAGAGCAGGATTCAGAAGAGACACATCTTATTATTGTGCACAATGTCCTTCTGAACCAGGCCTCTGCGTAGGTGAATGTTTTCGTCGTTACCATACTTCACTAAATTATTAGTGAAGTATGGTAAACGTAAGCCTCCGTTCCTGCAATTTACCCTCACACCCCCTTATGGTAACTGACCCTGGCTTGTTATTTGACCATGCTTCTGCCTAACAATTCTGTACATACCTCTGCCTGATCTGGAACTGACCCTGGACTGTTATTCGACCATGCTTCTGCCTAACGATTCTGCACATACCTCTGCCTGATCTGGAACTGACCCTGGACTGTTATTCGACCATGCTTCTGCCTAACGATTCTGTACATACATCTGCCTGATCTGGAACTGACCTTGGACTGTTATTCGACCATGCTTCTGCCTAACGATTCAAAGAGATTTGGGTGGGAGTAGCCTCTACCCCTGTCCCCATTCTGTCCTGAATGAGGCCCTACTTCTGCCTGTAGGACTTACTGCCGTCATGCCTCTGCCTGTAGCACTGACCAACCACATGGACCTGCCTACTACCAGGACCAATATTTTTGGCACTGCAGACAATATCTCTGCCTGCACTGACCCTGGACTTTATATGGACAGTAACCCTGCCTGCTGCCTGGACAATTGTGTTTGCCTCTGCTGACCAAGTCCCTGCCTGCTGCCTGGACCAGTGCTATCCTCCTGTGTACAACTGCTACTACAACCACAGGTAATCTTTTTTGTTTACGCTTTGCTCAGCATAATGTATTTTGGGGTGTAATTCTTGGTATGTGCATGCTATGTGTCCCTGGAACACCTGATGGTGTTCCTTGCATGTTGGATCTCTGTATGTGGCCAGGCTGTGTATAAGTCTCACACATGTGGTATCGCCATACTCAGGAGGAGTAGCAGAATGTATTTTGGGGTGTCATTTTTGCTATCTAAATGCTATGTGTTGGAAATATCTTATAAACGGACAACTTTGTGTAAAAAAAATGCGTTTTCATTTTTTTCCACATTTTCCAAAAACTTCTGGAAAAAAATAAACCATTCAAAAGACTCATTATGCCTCATAAATTATACGTTGGAGCGTTAGCTTTCCAAAATGGGGTCATTTTGTGGGTGTTTCCATTGTCCTGGCGCTCCAGGGCCTTCAAAAGTGTAATAGGTGGTTGAGAAATGTGATGTGTAATTTATGCTCCTAGAACACCTGATGGTGCTCCATGCATGTTGGGCCTCTGTATGTAGCCAGGCAGTGAAAAAGTCACACACATGTGGTATTGTAATACTCAGGAGGAGTAGCAGAATGTATTTTGGGGTGTCATTTGTGGTATACACATGCCATGTGAGAGAAATAAGCTATTACAATGACAATTTTGTGGGGAAAAAAAATAAATCTCAATTTTGCAAAGAATTGTGGGAAAAAAATACAACTTCAAATACCTCACCATGCCTCTAACTAAATACATTGAAATGTCTACTTTCCAAAAAGGGGTTATTTGGGGGCATTTGTACTTTCCTGGCTTGTTAGGGTCTCAGGAAATGAGATAGGCCTCAGTACATCAGATGTGATCATTTTTTTATGATTTGCACCATAGCTTGTAGACTCTAAAACTTTCACACAGACCAAATAATTTCCACAAATTTTGGGTTATTTTTACCAAAGATTGGTAATTGTCATTCAAAGTGTGAGAGCACTGAAAACTGAAAATTGGTCTGGATAGGAGAGGGGTTTAAGTGCCTAGTAAGCAAGTGGTTAAGTAGGCAAGTCAGACAAGCAGGATCAGGAACAGCTGGGTAACTGTGGGGAGAGATGAGAGCTGGCAATTAGCTGACAGCTGAGTGGCCAGCTCAGAGAAGGAAGGGCTGAGCCAGCCCTGACAATCCCACATCCATAGAAAATTCAATCAGTTACATCAGCATCAGGTGCTTGATAGCTGCTGATCCAAGACTTATTCATTTTTATGAATGTGAGCCTATTAACGGAGTCTGTGGACAGGCGCCCTCTATGATCCATTACAAACCCTCCAGCAGCACTGAATGTGCGTTCAGAAAGAACGCTGGATGCAGGACAGGCCAGTAACTCAATTGCATATTGAGCAAGTTCTGGCCAGTGGTCCATCCTCAAGACCCAGTAACTCAGTGGATGCTCTGCTGGAAAAGTCTCCAAGTATGCTCTTGCCCCTAGATATTCCTGCACCATGCAATGCAGACGCTGGTGATGGTTGCTTGAATCGATCAGACCTTGGCGCTAAGGACTGAAAAATTGTCTAAAGGCATTGGTCAGCTGGCCACCTTCTCCACTGCTCTTCCTCTGATTGAACAAAGCCTCAGCAACACGTTGTCCAGCACCAGAAAATTGTAACCTCCCAGGGTCTGGAAATGCATTGCACAAACCTTTCTTCAAGGCCTCCTGAAGATGTTTCATCCTCTGCTCCCTCTGCAAAGGCAGGATGAGTTCTGCAACCTTACCATTGTAACGTGGATCAAGAAGGGTTGCCAGCCAGTATTGATTCCTCTCCTTGATACCACAAATCCTAGGGTCCTTTCGCAGGCTTTGCAGAATCAGGGAGGCCATGCAGCATAGGTTTGCAGAGGCATTTGATTCTTAGTCCTCTGGGTCACTAAGGATCACATGATCCGTAACAAGATCCTCCCAGCCACGAATAACTCCTTGGATTTCTGGGGACTGAAAACCATACCTTGAAGACTGCTGTTGAGTGTTATCCTCCACATCCATGCTGACACGATCCTCCTCCTCTTCTTTCTGTGTATTTAGCAGGCCCGCAGGAATACTATGTGGATAAATGGGGCCTTGATAGGTAAGGAAGTCCTCCTCTTCCTCCCACTGTTCTGCCGTCAGTGCACTGTCCATTATTCGATGAAGCATGTGCTCCAACAGGAAGACAAGAGGGACAGTGTCACTGATGCATGCATTGTTACTGCTCACCATCCTTGTGGCCTCCTCAAATGGTGACAGGACAGTGCATGCATCCTTGATCAGTAACCACTGAAGTGGCGAAAAGAAGCCAAGATCCCCTGGCCCTGTCCTGGTGCCATACTCACACAGGTACCCATTGATGGCCCTTTACTGTGTGTGTGCAGCTGCTGCAGCATTGCCAACGTTGAATTCCACCTGGTGGTCATGTCACAAATGAGGCGGTTGGTGGGCAGGTTGCATTCCCTTTGAATGTCAGCCAGCCACGCACTGGCATTGTATGACCAAAGGAAATGACCACAGACTTTTCTGTAATAACCAAAGGGACGGTAGGGAAGGATAGGGGAGGGGACTCTTGATATAGAGAATATCAAGTGGAAAAGCGGTTACATCAGCAATAAGTGACCAGAGGTAGTTACATAAAATTACCAATTTATTGAACAATTCAAAATCCACAAAATGTGTTGGAGGCAATCAAGTAAATGATTACAGTGTGGGTAACTACCTCTGGTCACTTATTGCTGATGTAACCGCTTTTCCACTTGATATTCTCTATATCAAGAGTCCCCTCCCCTATCCTTCCCTACCGTTCCTTTGGTTATTATAGTTAATGGGTTACAGCAATAACACCACACTTGGTGTGTGGTCTGAGGTTGATCAGTCTACAGACTGATCAATTGTTTGCACAGAACTTGCCTTCATCCCCTCTCCCCTATCCCTACCATTTGTACCACAGACTTTTCTGGCCTGCCTCAGGAGATCCTGTAAGCCTGGGTACCTGCTCAAGGACCGCTGCACCACCAAATTTAGGATGTGTGCCAAACATGGAACATAGGCCAAGTGTCTCTGTCAGGGGGCGGAGAGAAGGTTGGTGCCATTGTCACTACAACCATTCCTGGATGAATCTGGCGTGGCGTCAACCACCTCTGAGCCTGCTTCTGCAGAGCTGACAGAATCTCTGCCCCAGTGCTGCTTGCATAGCCCCTTGAACGCTTATGGAGCACTGCTGGTTCAGAAGACAATCTGCATAAGAGGCCATAGAGGAAGAACAAGAGGAGGGGGTGGAGGAGAGAGCTGTGGCAGAATCACCACTAGCATTTTGGAGGCGTGGTGGTGGAACAAGCTCCAACATTACTGAATCCTGTCCTGCATCCTTCCCAGCTGCCAGCAGAGTTACCCAGTGTGCCATGAAGGAAAGGTAACATCCCTGCCTATGACTGCTGGACCATGACTCAGCAGTAATATGCACCTTACTGCTGACCGTCCTGTCCAATAAGGCCAAAACATTGCCTTCCACATGCCGGTAGAGAGCCGGAATGGTCTTCTGTGAAAATAAATGGTGTTTTGGAACCTGCCACTGAGGTACAGCACATTCCACAATATTATGCAAAGGGGGCAGAGTCTAACAGCTGAAAAGGCAGCAGTTGCAGTGCTAGCAGTTTGGCCAAGCTAGCATTCAGATGCTGAGCATGTGGATGGCTGGGACCGAATTTCTTTTTACGGTTCAGCAACTGGGGTAGGGAAATTTGCATGCTAAAATCAGATGGTGGTGTACTGCAAGCAGATTGGCTGCAAGTACTTGGGACACCTATTGCTATACCTTCATTCCTTGCAGTGCAGGTTTTTGAGAGGACTGGAGGTATAGTGGGGTTGGAGATCCCAGATGAGGAGCAAGAAGAAGTCCGCCTTTTTCTTTGATGTGGGCCTTTCAACTGCTGTTGCCAATGGACTGCATGGGAGGTCGTCATATGTCTGGTCAAGCATGTGGTGCCCAAGCGGCTGCTGTTCTGGCCACGCTTGATCTGCTTCAGATATAGGTTGCAAACAGCAATGGTGCAATCTGATGCACACGTGTCGAAAAAGGTCCACAACAAGGAACTTTTCAAAGTCAGCGGGGAGTCAGCAGTGCCCTGCACCTGCGGAGCTCTGCGGTGTGATGCAATTGGGTGGCTGCCCTTAATCTGCCCCCTAGAGGATATCCTGCCTTATTGGAGTTGTGCCTCCTCCTCCTCTCTTCTATCAGGCACCCAATTACAGTCAGTGACCTCATCATCCCCTCCCTCCTCATCACTGGAGCAAACTTGGCAGTATGCTGCAGCTGGGGGAACATGACTGCCAGTTTCTTGTCCTTCTTGGGCACCCCCTCTCTCTAGGCTCACGTTACTCCCTTCCTCAACCTAGGAACCAACATCGGAGCCTTCAAATCGCTGTGCATCCTCCAGCAGTATGTACCCGACACTGTGGTCAAATAGTTCTGGGGATTGATGGTGGGGCTATGGAAGGAGTGACTGTGGACAAGGAGCCGGGGGAATAGGCCCCTTTGGCAGCTGCATTGGAAGGCAAACTACTCTGAGCCTGGGTGACAGAGGATGAGGAGGATGAGGACAGCTTTGTTATCCACTCCACCAACTCTTCTGCATGTTGTGGCTCAATAACACATCCATCAGCAGAAAAAAAGGACAAGTGTGCCCCACCACCACCTGCAGAGGATGCACCATGTCCACGACCAGCACTGTTGACTGTAGATACAGAGCCTGCTTGCCCTCTTTGAGTGGCCTGTAAGTGTCTGCCTCTCCTTGGTGGCCTTCTGGACATGATGTATATTTTGTTTTGCAACAGCACACTACACTGTATTAGATACTGTGTACACCTCCAGAAAAGTAGTAGCAACTGTACTACGGCTGCACTGTATTGTGTACACCACCAGAAGTGTAGTAGCAACGGTACTATGTCTGCACTATATTGTGTGCTGTGTACACCACCAGAAAAGTAGTAGCAACTGTACTATGGCTGCACTGTATTGTGTACTGTGTACACCAACAGAAAAGTAGTAGCAACTTCACTACGGCTGCACTGTATTGTGTACTGTGTACACCACCAGAAAAGTAGTAGCAACTGCACTACGGTTTCACTGTATTGTGTACTGTGTCCACCACCAGAAAAGTAATAGCAACTGTACTACGGCTGCACTGTATTGTGTACCAGAAAAGTAGTAGAAACAGTACACCACAGAATGCACTGTAGATATAGGCTACACTGGATGCAGAGTATATACACTGTATATATATATATATTAATACACTGCCTGCACTGACTGAATATCGAGTAAACACTGACATTTTATGTTAAATGCAGAGTATATATATATATATATATATATATATATATATATATATATATCAAATACACTGCCACTAACTGAATAACCTGCCTGCTTAATATAAATCAAGCTGTCTTTCTGTCCACACCAACAACACTACACAGGGCCACCGTGTAGGCAGCCTTATATAGTGTGGGGCGTGAACTTGGTCCCCCTGAGCCATGATTGTCTCTCTTAGCAGAGCCAATCATCATACAACAATGCACTGCGATCTTGCAGTGCATTATGGGGCGTTCTGCGGTGCTCAAATTTCCCACGAACTCCCCATAACGTTCGCTGTTTTGCGAACTGGCGAACATCCGATGTTCGAGTCAAACTTATGTTCGACCCGAACATCGAGCTCATCCCTATTCCTGTTAAAGACTTGCTTGGCTGACATTCCTTATGGCTCCAGATCCTGCTTGCTGTTCTACTATGCTCATCTCTGGCTCCCTGACGTTTTGGCTTGTCTGACTATCAATTCCGGTTCCTGAACTCTGGCTCTGGATGTTTTGACTATGTTTACTCTGTTTACCTTTTTTTATTATTATTAAAAAAGTGAGATTTAACTGTACTTCTGTCTCAGTCTGATTCATGGTTTCTGACAGTAGGCAATGGCCATGAATTCAGAAGATGCAGTGAATCAGTTGTTGGTAATATTTTTTTCAGATTGGATGAGCAGGATCACCACATGGATCAGTTTGCCATGGCGTTACAAACCCTCCTGAGTCGCACGGCTCACCTGAAATCTCCCACTGTGGCTGCTCCGGTACAACCTGTGTTGCAGGCCATCCCTGCTGCTGCTCCAGTCTCTGTGCAGGCACCCGCCTCAAGTATTACATGTATAAGAGGTAGGTCTGGTTCCGCTTTGCTTCCCCAGCATTTTGGGGGTGATCCAGCCCATTCAGAGGGTTTCTCAACCAGGTTGAGATATACTTTGAGATGCTGCCCCAGGTGTTTTCCACGGACAGAAGCAAAATAGGTTTCATGATATCTTTGCTTTCTGAGAGAGCCTTGGCCTGGGCAAACCCTCTATGGGAGATGCAAAAACCTGTTGTCTTGAGTTACCTTGAGATTGTGGCTTCCTTTGTGGCTTCCTTTAAAAGAGGCCCTCATGGCTGCTTTTTCTCATAGTCTCTCGCATACCATCAAGGATGAGATAGCAGCCCGAGATATACCCACTGAGCTGGAGAAGTTGATCACGTTTGCCTTTCTCATTGACTCCAGACTCAGAGAAAACTCTCTGAGGAGCGCATGCAGAAGCCTCGTGTACATTTGTCTCTATGCTTTGCAGTCCCACTCTTGCCTCCCTCACCTCCCATGCCTCCTGGTACCGAGTCTGTCAGTAAAGAAGAACCCATGCACTTGGGCTTCACGTGTCTCTCTGCGGATGAGAGAGCCCTTAGGAGGAAGGAGAGATTGTGCCTTTATTGCGGCCAGGCAGGTCACTTTTTGAAGTCTTGACCTATCCATCCAGGGAATGCCCAAATCTTGAGGTCCTGTCATGGACAGACCTTAGGTGGCATTGTTTCATCCCCAGTTATCCAGAAGGATAAGCCCCTGTTTTTGGTTACTCTTTCTTGGGCTGATTCGTCTGTCGAGATATAGGCTCTAATCGACTCTGGGGCTGCAGACCTGTTTATTGATGCTGCCTTTGTATTGAAGCACTCAATTCCGCTGCAGCTGAGTGACACTCCACTTGCCATTGAGGCTCTTGACGGGAGACCTCTACAGCCTGCCCATGTGACTCATGAGACTGTTCTGTTGTCCATGGCTGTAGGGGCTCTTCACAATGAGATAATCCAATTCCAAGTTATTTCCTCACCTAAGTTTCCACTGGTTATTGGTTATCCTTGGTTACAGAGGCACAACCCCTCTTTTGATTGGCTCCGTGCTGAGATTCTCTCCTGGTCATCACAATGCAGTAAGACATGCTTCCAGAAGGTAGCCAGGGTCCTGTGCACTTCTTCTCTTGGAGGACCGCGATTTTAGCGATGTCTTTGACAAAGGTCAAGCCGGTAGTTTGACTCCACACCCATCATATGATTGCACAATTGACCTTCAGCCTGGTGCCATACCCCCTCATGGCCAAGTTTACCCTTTGTCGGTCTTGGAGGATAAAGCCATGGAGGAGTATGTTGCAGATGCACTTTCTCGAGGTTTCATCCGCAAATCCTCGTCTCCTGCTGGTTTATTCTTTGTGAAGAAGAGTGGTGAACTGAGACCTTGTATTGATTATAGGGGTCTCAGTCGTTTTACGGCTAAGATAGAACATGAAAGACACATAGCGGAGGAGAGTAAAAAAACGCAAGAAATTAATTAAGTATGTAAACAGTAAAAAAGGAGGACAGACCATATTGGCTCCATAAAGAATGAGGAAGGACATCTGGTTACAAAAGATGGGGAGATGGTGAAGGTATTGAATTTATTCTTCTCCTCAGTCTTCCCAAGGGAATCGAGTGGCTTCAGTAACCAAAACTGCAGTGTTTATCCTCATGACACATCACAGGAAGCACCTCCATGGTTAACAGAGGACAGAATTAAAATTAGACTTGGGAAACTTAACATTAATAAATCACCTGGACCAGATGGCTTGCACCCGAGGGTACTTAGGGAACTCAGTCAAGTAATTGCCAGACCATTGTTCCTAATTTTTACTGACAGCCTACTGACTGGAATGGTACCAGCTGATTGGAGAAAAGCCAGTGTAGCACCAATATTTAAAAAGGGCCCAAATATACATCCCTGGGAATTACAGACCGGTTAGCCTAACATCAATAGTATGTAAACTCTTGGAGGGGAAGATAAGGGATTATATACAAGATTTTAGTAATGAGAACGGTATCATTAGCAGTAATCAGCATGGATTCATGAGGAATCGTTCTTGCCAAACCAATCTATTAACCTTCTATGAGGAGGTGAGTTTCCATCTAGATAAAGGAAGGCCCGTAGACGTGGTGTATCTGGATTTTGCAAAAGCATTTGACACAGTTCCCCATAAACGTTTACTATACAAAATAAGGTCCGTTGCTATGGACCATAGAGTACATGGATTGAAAACTGGCTACAAGGGTGAGTTCAGAGGGTGGTGATAAATGGGGAGTACTCAGAATGGTCAGGGGTGGGTAGTGGGGTTCCCCAGGGTTCTGTGCTGGGACCAATCCTGTTTAATTTGTTCATAAACGACCTGGAGGATGGGATAAACAGTTCAATCTCTGTATTTGCAGATGATACTAAGCTAAGCAGGGCAATAACATGCAGGATGTGGAAAACTTGCAAAAAGATCTGAACAAATTAATGGGGTGGGTAACTACATGGCATTTGGGATGCAAAAAATATGAATGCAATCTATACACTGGGGGGAGAATCTAGGATGGAAAAGGACCTGGGGGTCCTAGTAGATGATAGGCTCAGCAATGGCATACAATGCAAAGCTGCTGCTAACAAAGCAAACAGAATATTGGCATGCATTAAAAAGGGATTCATTTCAGAGATAAAACAATAATTCTCCCGCTCTACAAGACTCTGGTCCAGCCGCACCTAGAGTATGCTGTCCAGTTCTGGGCACCAGTCCTCAGCAAGGATGTATTGGAAGTGGAGCAAGTACAAAGAAGGGAAACAAAGCTAATAAAGGGTCTGGAGGATATTAGTTATGAGGAAAGGTTGCGAGCACTTAACTTATTCTTTCTGGAGAAGAGACGCTTGAGAGGGGATTTGATTTCAATATACAAATACCATACTGGTAATCCCACAATAGGGATAAAACTTTTTCGCAGAAGGGACTTTAAAAAGACTTGTGGGCACTCATTAACATTAGAAGAAAAGAGTTTTAACCTTTAACTACGTAGAGGATTCTTTACTTTAAGAGTGGCAAGAATGTGGAATTCCCTTCCACAGGCGGTGGTCTCAGCACCTGAACAACCACAACATACAGGAATATACAATGTAATACTGACATATAATCACACACATAGGTTGGACTTGATGGACTTGTTTCTTTTTTTAACTTCACCTACTATGTAACTATGATTAAGAATGCCTGTCCGATTCCATTGATTACGGAGTTACTTGACCACCTCAAGGAAACAACGGTTTTCACAAAGCTTGATTTGAGAGGGGCATACAATCGCATGAGGATTAAAGAGGGTGACGAGCGGAAAACTGTGTTTAACACCAGAACAGGCCATTATGAGTACCTCGTAATGCCTTTTGGCTTTTGTAACGCCCCGGCAGTTTTCCAGGAATTTATTAAAGATGTCCTCTGTGATTTGTTGCAGTTATGTGTGGTGGTTTATATCGACGATATCCTCATATTTTCCAAGTCCCTGGAGAGCCACCACACAGATGTCTGTCATGTGCTTCAGAAACTTAGAGAGAACAATCTCTATTGTAAATTGGAGAAGTGCGAATTCCATCGTGAACAGGTTAAATTCCTGGGTTATGTATTTTCCACTGCTGGTTTTTCGATGGTCCCAGAGAAACTTTCAGCAGTCCTACAGTGGCCTTGACCCGTGAGTTTACGTCCTCTGCAGCGTTTTCTTGGCTTTGCCAACTATTATCGGAAGTTTATTCGTAATGTCTCGTCTCTGGTCAAGCCCCTGACTGATATGACCAGAAAGGACGGTAACCCACAGTGTTGGTCTCCAGAGTCCATTAAGGCCTTTGAGAGTCTCAAGGCTGCCTTTGTTTCTGCTCCTGTGTTGGCACATCCTGATCCTGTTACCTTTTATCCTTGTGTTTGATGCTTCTGAGACTGGAGTTGGTGCCCTTCTGTCTCAACGTCTTACCTCTGAGAGCGCTATGCATCCTTGTGGCTAATTTTCCAAGAAATTGTCACATGCGGAGTGCAACTATGAGATTGGTGACAGAGAGCTGTTGGCGAACATTTTAGCCCTGAAAGAATGGAGACAGCTCCTTGAAGGTACCACTGTGTCGGTTCTCATTCTTACTGACCATAACAATCACACATTCTTGTCTGAGGCTAAATGCTTCTCTCTGAGAAAGGCGCGATGGGCTCTTTTCTTGTCTAGTTTCAATTACATTGTCTCATTCTTACCCGGTACTAAGAATGTAAGGGCTGACGCTTTGTCAAGACTCCTTTCCAAGTTCCAAATTCCTCCACTTCCAAGTTGGAGTCGGTTCCGGTTACTGTGATTCCTCCTGATCGTATTCTGGCTATAGTTCGCACCAGTCTCATTTCTCCTTTGGGTGACAAAATTCTTGCTGCTCAGGTTCATGCTTCTCCTGAGAAACCTTGTGACCTTCTTTTGGTATGCCGAAGCCTATACTGGACTGGATCTTTGCTCTCTACTCTAACCCCTCAGCTACGGTCTGGGTGAATGGGATAGAGTCTGACGTTTTTGCAATTTCCAACGGCACCAGGCAGGGATGTCCACTCTACCCCCTACTGTTTGTCCTCTCCTTAGAGCCATTTCTTCACCATATAAAAGACAACCCAAATATCAGTGGTGTCCATGCTGACTACTATCACCACAAAGTAGTGGCGTATGCGGATGATCTTTTATTTTATATCACTAAACCTATTACTTCTCTGCCTTCACTGCTACAAGAAATGAAACGCTATGGCACTCTCTCCAACTTCAAAGTTAACCTCCAAAAGTCAGAAACTCTGAACATTTCCATATCAGAATGTACACTGACAGGTATACGTCCCTTCTTTCCGTTTAAGTGGGCCACTGGTTCTATTCAATACCTGGGTACCAAAATACCTTCCAATCCCAAGGATATCTTCTCCCTGAATTTTCAACCTTTCTTATTGATGCTCTCTACTGATCTCAAGAGATGGAACCCCCTTGCACTGTCTTGGTTCGGCCGTTGTAACATACTAAAGATGAACGCAATGCCAAGGCTCTTATACCTGCTACAAGCCTTACCTATCAAACTACCTCAGACTTTCTTTCACGTGTTTCTTTCAAAGTTTCTTAAAGTTCCTCTGGCGCGGTAGACATCCACGCATTGTGAGGGCGTTATTGCTAAGGCCGAAGATGAGGGGAGGTATCAGCTTCCCAGACCCTGCCTAATACTACACAGCGACGCACATGACGCGAGTAGTTGACTGGTGTCGTCATGTGGAATTGAAGTTTTGGGTTTCTCTAGAGCAGGAGATGGCCTGGGTCCCACTGGCTGGCTTGCCTTGGGTGGGCAAGCAATTAGATTCTCATATAACTACCCACCGTTGCTTTGCCCTACACTTGCCGAGATGGAAATATTATCTCGCCTTTCGTCCTTGACTAATTTCCCATCTCCCCTGACCCCAATTATAGGACACCCAAGGTTCCTCCCTGGCTTGTCTGACCCAGCCTTTACGGGGCAAGCCCCGTAAAGGCTACTACATGCCTCTCAGTTTCTAAGACCCACAGGATGGATCCCTACGGGGTCATTAGTTTCAGGTCAGGCACCTATCACCTTGGATAGCTGGAGAGCAAGACAGCTCTCCCACTTCCTCGGATCACTGCCCAAACATGTGTCCTTCTCGTGGCAACTCCACTCACTTAAAGAACTTTGTCTGGGCGATGGCCCAATTTGCAGTTCCCTTTCTAGATCGTACAAAACTTTACTGGACATGCAAGCTACCACAGATCCTCCTTTCTTAGCCAAGTGGGAAAGAGATTTACAAACAACATTCACCACTCCACAAAAAGCGTGCATATACTTTTTCGCGCATAAGTCCTCACTTTGCAGCAAATACCAGGAAATTACCTACAAATTGACCACACGCTGGTACCGCACCCTGTCTGACCTGGTCAAGATATTTCCCAATCAATCTGATCATTGCTGGCATTGCGAGCAACAAACTGGTACCATTTTTTATATTTTCTGGGAGTGCCCCAAACGACAAACCTTCTGGCAACCTGTCCTCCGACTTATCCACAAATTCACAGACATCTCCCTTATCAACGACCCTGCTGCTGTGCTATTCAACCTTACTCCCATGTCAGCAAAGCGTTACCACAAATCTCTACTTAAACACCTCCTAAATGCTGCCAGAGCTTGTATCCATAGTCAATGGAAGCAGCAATCCGCTCCCACCTTGGCCCAGTGGTTTGCAAGGGTTAATGATATTGAACAAATGGAAGACCTGACTGCAACAATCCGCGATAAATCGGAGGAACATAAGACCAGATGGTTTTATTGGACCCTGTTTCGCTTCTCAGGGGAATACCTCTGCAATGCATAGTCTGGCATTATTGACTGTCAGAAGCTCTTGATTCCAACCGTGGTCTTTAGAAGGCCGTCCTTGCTCGCTCGGTGGATTCCTTCCCTACCTTATCTTTCCTTTACACCCCCTCCATCCCCTCCTTTCCCTTTTTCTTCTCTTTCTTTCCCCCACTCTTCCTTTCCCTCTATGTTCCCCCCCCTCTTTTCCACTTAACTCAAAAATTGGTATGTTTCGACCCTAGTTGGTCACCCTGTATAACTCTTCCCCCAGGCACCATTCCCCATGCTTTTCAAGGGTATCAGTGCTAAACTCTATAGAATTTTAATTAGCTAGATGGCCCTAGTCTCACACCTTCTAGGTGTCGGGGTGCACTAAACACCTGCAGAGCTCATCCCTTGTTATTACCCCTTGGGCCCTTACCTTTGTTTTCAGACACAACTATCTGTTGATCATATAATGTTTTTTTTGTTTGTACCACATATTCTGTGAAGCTACCATTTCAATGTATGTCCCATACCACTAAAAAAAAAAAAAAAAAAAGAATCCTTGTGACCGCTGCTTTGTCCCAGAGAGTCTCCATGCTGCCGTGCTCCAGACTTACCATTCTCCCAAGGCTGCTGACCACCTTGGGAAGAATCAACTCTTTTGGGCCATTTCCCAACAATTCTGGTGGCCTAGTCTACGTGCTGATGTAACTGCCTTCATAGCTGCCTGTTCCGTGTGTGCTCAGAGCAAGACTCCATGACACCTTCCAGTAGGCCTCCCACAACCTATACCCAATGGAAAGAGGCCCTGGACCCACCTGTCTATGGATTTCATTGTGGAGTTACCCAACTCCCAGGGCAACACAGTTATCCTTATGGTGGTTCCGGTTCTCGAAAATGTCTCATTGTATTCCACTTAAGAAGTTGCCCACTTCTTTTTGCTCGGGAGATCTTTCACTTACATGGGCTACCCAAGGTGATTTTCTCAGACAGGGGTAGTCAGTTTGTCTCCCAGTTCTGGTGAGCCTTTTGTGCACAGTTGGGAATTGAGCTTGCTTTCTCCTCTGCGTATCACCCACAGTCTAATGGGGCCGCAGAATAAGACAATCAGTCCTTGGAGCAATTCCTACGTTGATATATTTCTGTCCATCATAACAACTGACCAGACCTCTAACCGTGGGCGGAGTTTGCTCACAATAGTGCCTTAAATTCTGCTTCCCGATTGTCCCCGTTTATGGCGAACTACAGCTTCCAACCTTCCATGTTGCCTGACTCATTTGTTCCACAGAGTATTCCTGCATTAGAGGAGCATCTCCGTTGTCTTTGTTCCACTTGAGCACAAGTCCAGGAGGCTTTGCAACATGCTAATAATAGGTACAGACTCCATGCTGACCGCAGACGCCTGCCTGCGCCTTCCTACCAGGTTGGGGACAGGGTCTGGCTGTCATCTTGCAACCTCCGACTTCGGGTTTTCTCTCTGAAGTTCGCACCTCGGTTTATTGGGCCTTTCCGTATTCTTTGCAGGATTAACCCAGAGGCTTATGCATTAGACCTTCCTTCTATTATGTGTATCTCAAATGTATTTCATGTCTCCTTATTAAAACCTTTGGTCTGCAACCGCTTTACCACCTCGGTGCCTTGTCCTCACCCTGTACAGGTTGAGAACCATGAGGAGTATGAAGTACAGCCCATTCTTCCATAGGTTCAATGGGTGCATACAGTACCTGATGCATTGAAGAGGGTACGGTCCGGAGGAACGCTCTTGGGTCTCATCCTTGGACGTACATGCCCCCGTCCTCCTCCATGATTTCCATAGTCAGGGCTGGGCTCAACCCTTCCTTCTCTGAGCTGGATGCTCAGCTGTTGGCTAATTGCCAGCCCCTATCTCTCCACAGTGACTTACCTGCTGATTATATCCTGCTCATCAGTCCTGCCTACTTAAGCCGTCCAGCCCAGATGATCTCTACCTTCACCTTGGTCACATCTCTAGAGACGCTCTCATGTGTTCTTGTTAAAGACTTGCTTGGCTGACATTCCTTCTGGCTCCAGATCCTGCTTGCTGTTCTACTAAGCTCATCTCTGGCTCTCTGACATTTTGGCTTGTCTGACTATCCGTTCCGGTTCCTGAACTCTGGCTATGTTTTGACTATGTTTACTCTGTTTAGCTTTTTTATTATTATATAAGTCCATTGCGGAGAGCTCAGAGACCATTGCAGCTGGAGAGAGCATCGTGTCAACATCTCTGGAAGAAAAGAAGAAGGCAGAAGTCCAGGCCACCGCTAGCAATTGAGCTGCAGAAGATAGCGGAGGAGCTGGCAGAAGATCAGGACACCGGGAGAAGACGCCGGAGAGACCCCCGAAGTTGGAAGAGGACCCCCGAAGTCGGAAGAGGACCCCCAAAGTCGGAAGAAGACCCCCGAAGTTGGAAGAGGACCCCCGAAATCGGAAGAAGACCCCGGAGCTGTCTAATAAATTACTTTAAAAACCTGTGTAGTGTGTTTTTTATTGACACTTTTTTCCCTAGGTGAATGGGTAGGGGTACGATGTACCCCATACTCATTCACATAGGGTGGGGGGCCGGGATCGTACCCCTACCCATTCACCTAGGGAAAAAAGTGTCAATAAAAAACACACTACACAGGTTTTTAAAGTAATTTATTAGGCAGCTCCGGGGTCTTCTTCCGACTTCGGGGGTCCTCTTCCGACTTCGGGGGTCTCTCCGGCGTCTTCTCCCGGTGTCCGCATCTTCTGCCGTCTCCACCGCTATCTTCTGCTGCTCTTTTGCCAGCGGTGGCCCGGACTTCTGGATCGTCTTCTTCCCTCTTCTCTTCCAGAGATGTTGACACGACGCTCTCTCCAGCTGCAATGGTCTCTGAGCTCTCCGCAACGGACTTATATAGGCGGTGACCCCGCTCCCTTATGCCGTCACAGTCCCTGGGCATGCTGGGACTGTGACGTTTTAGGGGGCGTGGCCACCAGGTGATGACCACGCCCCCTTATGACGGCACAGTCCCAGCATGCCCAGAGACAGTGACCTCATAAGGGGGCGGGGTCACCGCCTATATAAGTCCATTGCGGAGAGCTCAGAGACCATTGCAGCTGGAGAGAGCATCGTGTCAACATCTCTGGAAGAAAAGAAGAAGGCAGAAGTCCGGGCCACCGCTAGCAATTGAGCTGCAGAAGATAGCGGAGGAGCCGGCAGAAGATCAGGACACCGGGAGAAGACGCCAGAGATTCCCCCAAAGTCGGAAGAGTCCCCCCGAAGTCAGAAGAGGACCCCCCAAGTCGGAAGAAGACCCCCGAAGTCGGAAGTGGACCCCCAAAATCGGAAGAAGACCCCGGAGCTGTCTAATAAATTACTTTAAAAACCTGTGTAGTGTGTTTTTTATTGACACTTTTTTCCCTAGGTGAATGGGTAGGGGTACGATGTACCCCATACTCATTCACATAGGGTGGGGGGCCAGGATCTGGGGGCCCCCTTATTAAAGGGGGCTCCCGGATTCCGATAAGCCCCCTGCCCGTAGGCCCTGACAACCAATGGCCAGGGTTGTCGGGAAGAGGCCCTTGTCCTCATCAACATGGGGACAAGGTGCTTTGGGGTGGGGGGGCCGCAGGGTGCCCCCCATGCCCCAAAGCACCCACCCCACATGTTGAGGGCATGCGGCCTGGTACGGTCCAGGAGGGGGGGTGCTCGCTCGTCCCCACCCCCATTCCTGACCGGCCAGGCTGCGTGCTTGGATAAGGGTCTGGTATGGATTTTGGGGGGGACCCCATGATGATTTTTCGGCGCAGGGGGCTCCCCTTAGATCCATACCAGACCTAAGGGCCTGGTATGTACGTGGGGGGGAACCCACGCTGTTTTTTTCATTTAAAACTTGGCGCGGCATTCACCCTCAGGATTTATACCAGACAGCTGTCAGCACTGCCTGTCGCTCATCGCGAAAGGAAAAAAAGTTTTCCTTTCCCGATCAGCGAGCCAGGCTTGTGCTTACAAAGTCGTACTGAAATCGTGTCTATATTATTCAGGCACGATTTGCATGCTATTTCAGGGTTTAACATTGAGGTCTATGGAGTACAACTCGCATAGAAGTTGGACCAAAGTAGTGCAGGGACTACTTTCAAGTCGGCACGACTTAAAGTCGTGCTAATATGAATGGTAGTCATTGAAAATCATGGAGAATGACTTGTCATACGATTTTGCAGTACAAAATCGTGGGACAAGTCGTATTAGTGTGAAAGGGGCCTTAACTGTACTTCTGTCTCAGTATGATTTATGGTTTCTGACAGGAACCTGTCCTGTTAAACCACTGTATGGTCTTGGCGACCGTGCTGCAGCTCAGTTTCAGGGTCTTGGCAATCTTCTTATAGCCTAGGCCATCTTTATGTAGAGCAGGGGTCTTCAAACTATGGCCCTCCAGTTGTTCAGGAACTACAATTCCCATCATGCCTAGTCATGTCTGTGAATGTCAGAGTTTTACAATGCCTCATGAGACGTGTAGTTCTGCAACAGCTGGAGGGCCATAGTTTGAGGATCCCTGATGTAGAGCAACAATACTTTTTTTCAGATCCTCAGAGAGTTCTTTGCCATGAGTTGGGGACCTTGGATTGTGGGCTCCCTGAGGGTAGGGACCGAAGTGGGTGTGCGATGTATTTGCAGAGTGCTGCGTGAATTGGCGGCGCTATATGGGTACCTTAAATAAAAATAGGGATGATTGTAGACACGCACCCACACTCACTCAGGTTGAACTGGATGGACTGGTGTCTTTTTTCAACCTTACTAACTATGTAACTATGTAACTATGAGGTGCCATGTTGAACTTCCAGTGACCAGTATGAAAGAGTGAGAGCAATAACACCAAATTTACCACACTTGCTCCCCATTTACACCTAAGAACTTATAACACTAACGAGTCACATGACACCGGGGAGGGAAAATGGTTAATTAGGCTCAATTTGGACATTTTCACTTAGGGTTGTACTCACTTTTGTTGCCAGCAGTTTAGAAATTAATGACTGTGTGTTGAGTTATTTTGAGGGGACAGCAAATTTACACTGTTATACAAGCTGTACACTCACTACTTTACATTGTAGCAAAGTGTCATTTCTTCAGTGTTGTCACATGAAAAGATATAACAAAATATTTGCAAAAAGCCTGACCCCACGGGAAGATGGACACATAGAAGACTAGCTCCCGCTACCTCTTAGCCACCCTGCTTCAGGGAAACCCCTTTGTGCAGTGCCGGTCACACAGCAATGGGGACTGCATTGCAGAAGTCCTCCACCTCCCGCTCACCGAGAAGACAGCAGAGCAGTTTGGGCTAGAGCATCCCCGAGCTATTCCACTCACAGAGGCCCAATATGGCAACATCCCGACAGACTCCCTCACAGGCTCCAACGCTCCCGCCGCCTGGTGTGCCTGGAGCGTCACAAGACTCCCTCTCCTCCAATCAAGATACCCAGGCAGTACAAGCACTGATCCATCCGAGCCTCCTGGATCTCAGAGCAGTGGCAACGGACATTAAAGAACTCTGTCTGCAGCCATTGCAGACCTGCGCCTTGACATCCACGCCATTGCTGACAAAGTTCAAGAAGTAGAACACACCACTGCCCAACACCATACGATTTTACGCAGGACAACTCACCGGGTAGATGCTCACATATTACAACTGAGAGACCTCCAAAGGCATATGGAGGATTTAGATAACAGAGGCCGCAGACATAACCTACATGTCAGGGGACTATCAGAAGCAGTGGACAATGAACAACTACCGGCCACCATTACAGCTATATTCAACAATCTGCTGGACAGACCGGCACACACCAACATAGAGATGGAGCGCATTCATTGTGCCCTCAAACCTAAAGGCAGAGAAAATGACCCCCCAGAGATGTTGTGTGCTGCCTGGTTGATTTTAAACTGAAGGAACATATACTCCGCAATGCGAGAAACAGAATCCATCTTACACACAGGGACTCGGAGTTACACACCTATCAGGACCTTTCTGGCATTACTTTGCTGAATAGAAGAGACTTAAAGCCCCTTCTGGATACTCTGCGCGCCAAAAACATACCATACAGGTGGAAATTCCCCTTCGGGCTCTCTGCCACATGTCAAGGCTGCGCGGCTCTACTAAGGGTACCCAAAGAACTACCTTCCTTCTGTGCCACCATGGGCATCCCCTTAATAGGAATTCCTCCATGCCACGACCAGGAAAAATCAACGCCACAAAGAATCTATGGAAACAGAAGATCCGATACCGTAGATGTAGATCCACATCGGGCACTAGCCTCATACATCCAACAGAGGTCACCACAACGGCACTAGCCCGTCCGACTCTCCGCGCCCAAGAAGGGCCACGTGGGATTAAGGACCTCACGGAGACCACTCACTACCACGTTAACATGGAAGCAAGCCTGCCTCAAAACATAGTTCTCCTGTTTACCTGACTTTTTCATAGTTCCTGGCTGCCACTGGTTCTTACACAGTTCAAGAAAACCTCCTTTATTTTTCTAGGTATCATTGGACACCTCATTTTTCCCAGATGGTTGACATCCTTCATCCACACCTGTGATGAAGGGATTGAGATGTTACTACAGGTTGGGTAAGAAATGCACCCTCAGACTATCCAGTAAATCGTTTCCTTAACGGAATGACTCTGTTCATTTTCTAGTATTAGAAAAAAGACAATATGTCTCTCACTTCCTTACCTTCACAGTGCGGGCTCAAAAACGCATCAGTTCTACTATCAGCACTAAGACAGTTCTGACAGGGGTTCACCAACGCATTTTTCTCTCCCCCTTATCCAATACCCAAATGAGTAAAGATAATTGAAGTTATGAATTATATGTTGATACTTGTGTTTTCAGAATATTACAGATAGGAGCAAGCTTAGGCAAGGTTATTAAAGCAAAGCTCAGGATATACATGACATCCATATGTAGAGTGTATATATGTAGGCCAGCGGAGGCCTCCAGGCCACCAGATACTCTATTAACATGCTGTTAATGTCTCTCTAGCACTAGCAGATTCCCTGGCACTAGATGGCGCCACAACAGCTGATCCCCCACATGAGATGCAACACTCACCTGGCATCACTTCCACTATTCCCATACCTCACCTACATAAGGCTGAAGGGTTTGGTAAAGAAGGACTGGCCTTGCTCACACTACCAATTATATACCTCATATCCCAAACATTCATTGCTGCATCCCCAGTTGCGATTCATGTACTGCACAGTCCAGAACAAACTCCTAATCTATACGGAAGGAGAGCTCATCATATTCCTCCTGAGGACAAACAAGGCCATGAAACACTCAAGAAAGCCGGATGCATTACGTTATACTGCACCCCTTCTGGAAATCCCAGCCATCCTCTATTAAGGGGAAAGTTGCGCGGGTTCTCATTGCTCCCGCCTATCGTCACCTATAGGAAAAAACATTACAACCCCCACATCATCATATGTTCTGACATCGGTTATAAACTACAGGGTTAGACCAATAGCCATAATGGGGTCCTTACGGACCCCATTACCACACTCCCTAACTTATTGAAGGACTTCTCCCTCTTTAAAGAACTGTCCAATCTTCAAATACATTCTCCAAATCCAAAGCACTTAACTTATCCCTGCCTGATTCCATGGTAACCTTATGCAAGGCCAACTTCCCATTTGGTTGGGACGCCATAACCTACCTAGGGATTCAACTACCATCTAAACTAGCTGACCTCTATCACCTGAACTTTGCCCCCATCCTAAAAACTATACAGAAAAACCTTCAGGAATGGAACAGAGGCAATTTCTCCTGGTTTGTAGGTCTGAATGTTATATGTACTGTAGTAGTTGCAGTCCAAATTGTTTTTGGGGATTGATACAACAAGGTATTGAAAAGACAGATCAAAGTAGATGGAAGTATATATATATATATATATATATATATATATATATATATATATATATATATATATATATATATATATATATAGTATATGCAGTATATTTCTTTGTTATCTGAAGAAATGAGAGTTATGGTTGAATAGACAGACCCATAATGGAAATGTAAACATTGATCTGGTCCATAAAGGATATACAGGTTCAGGAGCTGAGCTGGTAATTGTGTTTATACTCGGTTGTCCACCTCCAGCTAAAGCCAAAATAAGTCTTGCAGTGGGAATGTCTGTCCAGAAAACTGGTGATCAGGAGACCCTTAGGTGGGATTACAGGAGAAGAACTCTTTTGCCCCGTACACACGGTCAGACTTTGTTCGGACATTCCGACAACAAAATCCTAGGATTTTTTCCGACGGATGTTGGCTCAAACTTGTCTTGCATACACACGGTCACACAAAGTTGTCGGAAAATCCGATCGTTCTAAACGCGGTGACGTACAACACGTACGTCGGGACTATAAACGGGGCAGTGGCCAATAGCTTTCATCCCTTTATTTATTCTGAGCACACGATCGGAATTTCCGACAATGGATTTTGTTGTCGGAAAATTTTATCTCCTGCTCTCCAACTTTGTGTGTCGGAAAATCCGATGGAAAATGTCCGATGGAGCCCACACACGGTCGGAATTTCCGACAACGCGCTCCGATCGGACATTTTCCATCGGAAAATCCGACCGTGTGTACGGGGCATTAGAGGGGAATTTATAAAAACTGGAGCAGCCAGAATCTGGGGCAGTTGTGAATGACAACCAATCAACTTCCATATTTCATCTTCAAAGCTTAACCAAACAAGCTGAAGATAAAGGCTGATTGGTTGCTCCAGATTCTGGCTGCTCCAGTTTTGATAAATTCTCCATTAATGTCATATGATCAGCTTTCACTGATGACTGTAATAATTTATGAAATAATACATTTACTATTACATCTTTATCTGGTCCAGTGAAAAAAAAAACAAGACCACTAAAATCTGCTTATAGATCAATTGTAGACAGCTCAGATGACATGTTTGTTGCTCTTAAAAAAGCCAAAAAAAATTAAAACATTTTCTAAGGTTTTCTTCTGTCCATTAAGAGTTCCAGGTTGATTATATAGACAGTTTTCTTTCTTTCTAGATTAGTTATGGAGCCAGAGATACTTTACTGAGTGATAGAAAGATGTATCCAAATTTTTTCCGGACAGTTCCGGATGATGAGATGCAATATGTGGCCATAGCAAAGTTACTGGAAAGGTTGAAGTGGAACTGGGTCGGGATCCTTACATCTGATGATGAATACGGAGAGAGGGAGATCCGACAACTCAGCAAACATTTATCTAATCATGGAATTTGTATTGAATTCAAGATTCTGGTGTCTAAAGAAAATTATAATAAAATTCCTCCAGAGCTGCAGACCTCAACTATGGAAGTTCTTATTATTTGTGGCTCAGTTAGTAGGACTTATTACAAGTTTTTGTATAATAATGTCCCTTATTACACGGAGAAAACATTTATTATACCAGATTCTTGGTCAATGAGTGGAATGTTTTTTATTCTCAGTAACTGCAGCTTGGTGTTTACGTTCCCACTTCTCTACATAAAGGGATTGCTGGAATATTTGTATAGTATTTATCCATCCAGCCGCCCAAATGACCCCCTGATGGAGGATATTATCATAACTGAATGTAGATGCTTTTCAAAAAACCAAATGAAAAATGTCCTTATTCCACTTACATTTAGACAGCCTCTTAGGAACTGCAGTTTGGAGACACTTTCACTCGATTTATATTTTCCTGATGAGAAAACATTCTATAAAGTGTATATTGCAGTCTACATTTTGGCTCAAGCATTACATGACATGGATTTCTCTTTAAAAATAAATAACAAAAAATCTGAAATAAATCCACACACATTAAAGTATAAGGTGAGAGTGTCCAATGAAAGTTTACTTGTATCTTTTTATACTCGGTCAGTTCAGTACTGGAACACAATGTGCCCAGACAAAAATTACACCCAGTTTAGGTTCATGTTTAGTTTAGAGGTGTTTAACCCTTTCACTTCTGGAGCTGTTTTTTATTTTGCATCCATGTTAAAAAAATCATTTTAGGCCTGAAGATTATATAAAACTCCCAAACAGTATACAGTATATTTTCTGAAAGCAGAGACCCTGGAGAAACAATGCTTGCTGTATCATCTTTTTCTGTCACATGATATTAGTGCAATGGTTTACCAAATGTAATCTTTTGTTTTCAGTAAAAGATACACAAAGTTCATTTTAGAGCATACAAATGTAATATATTACCCAATTATTTGGTAAAATATAAAAGATGAGGTTGCACTGAATAAATAGATAGTCAGTATGTCAAGTCTTAAAATGACCGACACCTCTGAAATGGTGACAAACTTTAGTACCTTCACTTTTCCATAGGTAATGCTTTTAGGGCTAAGTTCACCTTTTGGAACATGTTACATGGCAAATCAGTATTTAGGATGTAAAATGTTCCAGCACATGTTCCCTCACCCCTCCATGCCAGTGGGTAGGGAGTTTCTTCTCCCCCAAAACCACACCCACATTTAAAATCAGCTCCGCCCACACAGCCATGTCATTCATTCACATGAATCTGTGAATGAATAAACTACAAGTCTTGTCTTCCTTCATGGCAGACAGAATTGTAGTATCAATGGACTGTGATTGTGCTGATCAGTGCACACATAGTCCATTCACAAGTCCTCCAACTTTCTAACAAAATTCCTGTACAGATGTATGGGCAGAAAGCTGAAGGACTTGTCTGCAGGAACCTGACATTGCACCCATGATCCACTCATACCAGATAACTGATAACATGTGCAGAAATATTGAATCTTTAGTGTACAGGCGCCCCTCCTATCTGTGTTTATTTTTGCATATGTGTGTATGTGGGGGTGGGGGGAGGTTCATATTTATGTATTTTGAGGGGTTAAAGTGCTTGGAATTAACTTTATTTTCTTACACTTTATTTTTTTATCACATGAGGACACGAGTCCCATATGTGATACTTTTTTTGGGACAGGTTCCCTTTAATGAGACCCCTGATGTCTCCCCTGCCCTGTAATAAATGAATGGAGTGCTGATTACACTCCATTAGTTTCTTCCCAGTGGCAGCAGGACCCCAAAGTGACATTTTACTGATCACTTCTGGGTTACAAATAGATGGGGAGATCAACAAACAGACATTCACTGGTCTCTCTAATGGAGGCTGCCATTGCTGAACTCTCCTCGGAGAATAATAGTTCTTTGGCTGTTCAGATGCTTTCATATCAGAGTTGTCTGACTCTAGTTATACAGGAAATATTTCTGGCACTGATTTCCTGAAGTCACACACAGCAAGGTATCTATAATTTTTTAGGGCTACACTTTAAAAAGTCAAGATGATAAATTAATTCTGAGCACATTGGGGGGATTTGAAGTCATCTTGAGGGATCTGACCAGCAGTGGTGCTCTGCTTTGGTTTTCTTTTTCTTCTATTAGTTATTCCATTTTTAATCACCTCAAGAATAGTCTGACCCCCCCCCCCCACACACACACACACACACACACACACCACCACTTTTTCTTGCCCAGACCATTTTCAGTTTTTGGCACTGTCACACTTCGAATGATGATTACTCAGTCATGCAACAATGTACACAAATTAAATTTTATCAATTTTTTTTAGAGATAGAGATTTATTCTGGTAGGATTTAATCACCACCAAGTTTTTAAGTTTTGCAATATAAATGAGAAAAATCTATTCTTGTTAAAAATGTTGATTATAAAATTTTGCAAATAAATAATATATCTTCATAAATTTAGACCGACATGTATTCTGCTAAATTTCTTGGGCAAAAATAACCCAAATCAGTGTATATAATTTAGTCTGTGGGAAAGTCTACACAGTATGGGATATAGATCTGAATACTGATCAGTCCTGATGTACTGATGGACTCATTTCTTGAGGCCCTAAAATGACAGGACAATACCCCCCAAATGATCCACATTCTGTTCTAGAAATCTGGAGTACCCAGAGGGACACAATGATTCCATACACATAACTTTCCACTGCCAACGGGGTTTTAAAGAGACAGTGGGGTTGATTTACTAAAACTAGAGTGTGCAAAATCTGGTGCAGCTGTGCACAGTAGCCAATCAGCTTCTATCTTTATCTTGTTCTAATTAAGTTTTGGCAAAAAACCTGGAAGCTGATTGGTTTCTGTGCTGAGCTGTACCGGAATTTGCCCTCTCCAGTTTTAGTAAATCAGCCCCATTGTTAAACAGGACCTGAGCCTACTTGCTGTACTTTGTACCCAAAAATATGTTTTAATTGTTTTGCCACAAACCACAGTCTTATACAGACACATAAACGTAGGTACATAGTTACATATTTGATAAGGTTGAATGAAGACACCAGTCCATCCAGTTCAATCTGTGTGTGTGTGTTTATGTCACTACCATAATCTTGTATATTGCATTCACTAAGATGTCCATCTAAAAGTTTTATTAACATTCTCTGACACCACCAACTGTGAAAGGGAGTTCCACATCATTATCGATCTAACAGTAAAGAACCCCTTACAGAGTTTAAGGTTAAACTGCTTCTCATCCAACTTCTTTGAGCGGCTGCATATCTTCTTAAGAAACCTGAGACTGAATAGTTTACTCTCTATGTTAGAATCACCATTCAAAAATGGGCATATTGTGATCATATCTGCTCATAAGTGCTTCTCCAGGGAGAATATGTTTAATGTTTGTGGTCATTCTTCATAACTGAGGTCATCCAGCCTCTTATTGGCTTTGTTGCCCTTCTCTGGACTCTCTACAGTCCAGCACATCCTTCCTGAGGACTGGTGACCAGAACTGGACGGCATACTCCAGATGTGGCCGAACCAGAGTTTTGTAAAGTGGTAGAATTAAAGTCTTATCTATTGAGTAGATACCCCTTTAATGCATGCTAATAGTCTTTTGGCCTTGCTTGCTGCAACTTGCAACTATACTTTAGCTTTTTTGAAGATACAATTTTCTCCCTTTATTTTTAAAGGGTCTTCAAGAGCCAGATAAGCCACCCACCCACAGACTCCCACAACTACCGGTCCATGATTGTGGACAAGTGGTCCCCCTAGGAAGGTATGTTGAGGGCATGTGGCCTGGTATGGTTCAGAATGGGGCTGCCCAACCCCCCTCATCCTAGCCACCCAGGGTGCATGCTTAGATAAGGTTCTGCTGTAAAATTTTGAGGAGACTGCATTCTTTTTTGTGGGGTTCCACTTAAGATTCATGCCAGGACTAAATGGCCTGGTATACATTTTGGGGGGGTTCTAAGCCATTTTATTTATCCCTGCTATATGTTACTCTTCACCTGTCAGTCAGGAATCCCTGGAATCCCTGGAATCCCTGGCTGGCAGCTGAATGTGCCGGGAGGGGATGAGTCACTGGTTGTTAGGATGCCAACAGGTACCAGTTCCCTAACAACCAGGAGGAAGCTGTCACATTTAGTAGTGGTAATAAAAGGGATCTGCTCATTTTGGGACTAGCATCTGTATCAGAGGTAGAAGCTGATTGGACTTTACACACAGTAGGCTTGGAAGAGAGGAAGAAAAATATTGGGACTTTAAATGAGGTAACAGGGGGCCGTTCAAATCCCCTCCTCCATCCCGGTTCAGTGATAAAATTATGGAGACAAAAGCAAGGGGCGGGACTTTGTATGAGGCACACGGACGCAATGAAACGATAATATAATAAAATATAATAAAAAGGGCTTTAATGGATTCAATTAGTCATATAATAACATGAAAAATGATAATGCTTCTTGCTATATATCAATTATTTTATATTTCACCAGAACCTAATATTGCACAATACTATATATTCCAACAAGGAATCATTTACAATAACATAGAACATAAAATGCATATGATACACATTGTACTAGGTATCTATACAGAGTGACATGCTAATGTATCATTTGATGGGGGTGAAAGAAAACAAACAAAAAAAGGAAATAGATCTAGATGGAACGTCCATACATCATAATGGTAATATATACATGTCAGTAGTTGTAAGCTCTACGCGTTTCGGGACCTTCTAGCCCCTCATCAGGAGAAAAACCGAAATAGTACCTAAGAATGGGGAGAACAACCATGTAAGAATAATTTAAACGGGACAGGTGTGCAAATGTGAAATATGAAGGACCCACACATATACACATTATGTCCACAGACTTACGTATACATCTGCACAGTGGTGGTGCAGCCATGTGAGTCACAGACCAGCCAATGATGCCACATCCCGGAGCTGAGGGGGCGCTACGAGGCAGACACAACCCACACGGACCTCCCCTCCACCAGGCTCTGACGCAGGGTGGGCGGGGGCTCCACCACTGCGCGTCGGCATCAAGCATTTCTTAGATATAACAAAAAGCACAGCGCTGGATATAAATGCAAAAATACAACAAAAATTGATATTACTATTAAAGCACCAACAACTTTCATATGTGGTAAAAGAAAAAAATAAAAATAAACAATAACATGAATGCTTCACTATAGTGATATATATGCGTGAACAATAACATGGATGCTTTACTATAGTGATATATATGCGTGACTATTCCCAGTTTTTTATCCACACATTTAGAAAAAGTCCAAAGATGCAAAAATTATTTCAAAACAAATGTCCAAAAAAGCAATTAAATGTGACTTTCTATGAATAATAAATCCGTGACTGTCACCGTGTTGAAATCCCGTCACCTGGTATAGATTGAAGGCTTACCAGATAGCCTCTGATCAGAGGCATAGAGCTAACAGCTTGGGGTTTGCCCTCCACAGCGGCTGGAACTTTAGCTGGGATGATGGATGTAGATCCACAAACGATCGCCACAGGCTTCCAGACAGCGGTACAATCAGGGAAGAGAGCTCTCACCGATATGGAAGTGTTTAAAAGAAAAGAGAAAACTCCAATGGTGTAGAACGTTTTATCTCTTGTTTATTAAAAGTCGCCTCACTGGCATCCATAAAAACACTTTTCCTTGCAAGGAACCAATACAGCTTTAAAACGAAACTCCTCGCATGCGCCGTCGGTACGAGCGTGTCAATCCTACAGCCGTTTCGTCAGAAATGACATCATCAGGGGCACGCCCGCACGTCTGCGCATGCGCCTTATATATCCGAGCGGCAAAACGAAAAAGTTCAGCCATTGGTAACACTAGGAAGGTGTTAAAGTTGCAAACAATTACCATTACAGGGGGGGTGGCAATTACACACACACCTGCTTTTTAACCTTTACAATTAAAACTCCATAGAGTCATCATGGTGCCATCTTGTGGACAAACTTGATATTACTTCAGAGTAATGGATTTTATTACATTACCCTTACTATTCAAAAAATTTATTAAAAAACATTAAAAGAGGTGGGGGGAAAAACCAATGACTAAAGATTCATTCGAATCACCCTTCAGCAACTGAAATCACATAAACCTCTATATCAATAAAAAATAATAATAAAGAGAGGAGGAATTTAAATATATTTCAATCAAAATTTTCTATATATTCAGAAATATATTCTATATTCAGAAATCACAATCTGAATACTGTATCTCCATTCCGACCATATCATAGAATAGCGAAAACCCCATTATAAAAAAGGGGTGGACATTAACTTTAAGAGGAATTTAAGAAAAAAAGGAAAAATTACAACAAAAGAAGGAAGAAAGACAGGAGAAGGGACATCAACTGTTATTAATAAAACAGTTGATGTCCCACTCTACATTAAGGCCCATGGGTACATGACAGCCCAGACGGTATATCCAGTTAGTCTCACTCCTGGATATACAACGTCTACTGTTTCTTCCTCGCCAGTGTGGTATATATTTCTCCAAGGCAAAAAATGTCGTGCCTGTGGGGTCCCTGTCATGCTTAAGGTCATAATGTTTTGAAACATTATGTTTGTCAAAACCCCTTCGTATATTGGCGATGTGTTCACCCAATCTGACTTGTAACTTCCTGGTAGTACGCCCTACATATTCTAACCCGCAAGGGCACCTCAAAAGATATACTACACATCTTGTGGTACAGGTGATAAAAGATCTAATCGGATATGTCATACCTGTCCCGGTTGATGTGAACTCAGTTAGTTTCCTACCCTTAAACTCATTAATTTTACAAACTTGACATTTTTTGCAAGGAAAAAAACCTTTTAGATCACCAAAAAAGGTGGGTCTTGTGGGTGGGTCCGGGACGTTAGGTGCTATAAAGTGCCTAAGGTTTGAGGCTCCCCTGAATAATACGCAAGGCTTATCTGCCAGCAAAGGCCCCAAGACCCTATCATTTTTTATAATGGGCCAATGTCTCTTAATTATTCGTTTGATGGCCCAGTGTTGACTGGAGTAAGTAGTCAAAAAAGGCCAAACCAAAATCCTCTCTGTTCTCTACTTGTGGTGAATTATCAACTAAGAGGGACTGGCGATCTCTATTTCCCACTTCTGCTATTATTAAATCTAGAGTCTGATTTTCATAGCCCTTGGTCAAAAATCTAGATTTAAGAACCAAGGCCTCTTTTTTGTAATCCTCTAGATTAGTACTAATAACCACTAATCTAGAGGATTACAAAAAAGAGGCCTTGGTTCTTAAATCTAGATTTTTGACCAAGGGCTATGAAAATCAGACTCTAGATTTAATAATAGCAGAAGTGGGAAATAGAGATCGCCAGTCCCTTCTAGTTGATAATCCACCACAAGTAGAGAACAGAGAGGATTTTGGTTTGGCCTTTTTGACTACTTACTCCAGTCAACACTGGGCCATCAAACGAATAATTAAGAGACATTGGCCCATTATAAAAAATGATAGGGTCTTGGGGCCTTTGCTGGCAGATAAGCCTTGCGTATTATTCAGGGGAGCCTCAAACCTTAGGCACTTTATAGCACCTAACGTCCCGGACCCACCCACAAGACCCACCTTTTTTGGTGATCTAAAAGGTTTTTTTCCTTGCAAAAAATGTCAAGTTTGTAAAATTAATGAGTTTAAGGGTAGGAAACTAACTGAGTTCACATCAACCGGGACAGGTATGACATATCCGATTAGATCTTTTATCACCTGTGCCACAAGATGTGTAGTATATCTTTTGAGGTGCCCTTGCGGGTTAGAATATGTAGGGCGTACTACCAGGAAGTTACAAGTCAGATTGGGTGAACACATCGCCAATATACGAAGGGGTTTTGACAAACATAATGTTTCAAAACATTATGACCTTAAGCATGACAGGGACCCCACAGGCACGACATTTTTTGCCTTGGAGAAATATATACCACACTGGCGAGGGAGCAACAGTAGACGTTGTATATCCAGGAGTGAGACTAACTGGATATACCGTCTGGGCTGTCATGTACCCATGGGCCTTAATGTAGAGTGGGACATCAACTGTTTTATTAATAACAGTTGATGTCCCCTCTCCTGTCTTTCTTCCTTCTTTTGTTGTAATTTTTCCTTTTTTTCTTAAATTCCTCTTAAAGTTAATGTCCACCCCTTTTTTATAATGGGGTTTTCGCTATTCTATGATATGGTCGGAATGGAGATACAGTATTCAGATTGTGATTTCTGAATATAGAATATATTTCTGAATATATAGAAAATTTTGATTGAAATATATTTAAATTTCTCCTCTCTTTATTATTTTTTATTGATATAGAGGTTTATGTGATTTCAGTTGCTGAAGGGTGATTCGAATGAATCTTTAGTCATTGGTTTTTCCCCCCACCTCTTTTAATGTTTTTTATTAAAGTTTTTGAATAGTAAGGGTAATGTAATAAAATCCATTACTCTGAAGTAATATCAAGTTTGTCCACAAGATGGCACCATGATGACTCTATGGAGTTTTAATTGTAAAGGTTAAAAAGCAGGTGTGTGTGTAATTGCCACCCCCCTGTAATGGTAATTGTTTGCAGCTTTAACACCTTCCTAGTGTTACCAATGGCTGAACTTTTTCGTTTTGCCGCTCGGATATATAAGGCGCATGCGCAGACGTGCGGGCGTGCCCCTGATGATGTCATTTCTGACGAAACGGCTGTAGGATTGACACGCTCGTACCGACGGCGCATGCGAGGAGTTTCGTTTTAAAGCTGTATTGGTTCCTTGCAAGGAAAAGTGTTTTTATGGATGCCAGTGAGGCGACTTTTAATAAACAAGAGATAAAACGTTCTACACCATTGGAGTTTTCTCTTTTCTTTTAAACACTTCCATATCGGTGAGAGCTCTCTTCCCTGATTGTACCGCTGTCTGGAAGCCTGTGGCGATCGTTTGTGGATCTACATCCATCATCCCAGCTAAAGTTCCAGCCGCTGTGGAGGGCAAACCCCAAGCTGTTAGCTCTATGCCTCTGATCAGAGGCTATCTGGTAAGCCTTCAATCTATACCAGGTGACGGGATTTCAACACAGTGACAGTCACGGATTTATTATTCATAGAAAGTCACATTTAATTGCTTTTTTGGACATTTGTTTTGAAATAATTTTTGCATCTTTGGACTTTTTCTAAATGTGTGGATAAAAAACTGGGAATAGTCACGCATATATATCACTATAGTAAAGCATCCATGTTATTGTTCACGCATATATATCACTATAGTGAAGCATTCATGTTATTGTTTATTTTTATTTTTTTCTTTTACCAAATATGAAAGTTGTTGGTGCTTTAATAGTAATATCAATTTTTGTTGTAGTTTTGCATTTATATCCAGCGCTGTGCTTTTTGTTATATCTATTTAGTAGTGCCCTTATCAAGGTATAGTGCATAGCTACAGGATTTTCCTTCACGGGTGATATTCACTAAGTTACTGTTTGTACACCTAGCGCAAATTTTTTCTTTAGAAACATCAAGCATTTCTTGCCGGCACGTGTGGCGTCATATGGCACACCTCTTGCCGGCAGGTTGTATTACCATCTCCAGCACATTGATGGTTGGTGGTGGATACGGCGCTCCTTGCTGAATGGCTTGGGTGGTCTGGGCGCGAGCTCGATGACGCCTTCCTTCCCCCCACGGTGTTCTGGGACGTGATGTTGGAGGATGGCCGTGGCGGCGCTCCCTACATGAACACCTCCCGCTGTTTGGTCTCCTAGATATATTTGCTCACATTATCCAACACTGTGGAACCACTGTTCCCCACTTCTCTGTTTTTACTCACTCTGAGCCAGGTAATTTCACTCATTCTCTTCACTCACTTATTCTTTATCTTCTTTCATCCGCTGTCACTTCCTCTACACCTGACCATGGTTCCCGCATCCTTTCAATACTTTCTTTCTTCTTTTCTACTTTTCTACTCTTGCATCACTCTTACACATACACTTTTTGCTCACTCACATACCCCCTCCCCCCCCCTTTTTTTCACATTTTTTTCAGAGGTCTCCAATCTGGAGTGATTTTTGGTTTACACGTTTGTCACTCCACTTAGTTTGACCAACCCGGGGTCGGTCTGTGTGGGTTGTGTCTGCCTCGTAGCGCCCCCTCAGCTCCAGGATGTGGCATCATTGGCTGGTCTGTGACTCACATGGCTGCACCACCACTGCGCAGATGTATACATACGTCTGTGGACATAATGTGTATATGTGTGGGTCCTTCATATTTCACATTTGCCCACTTGTCCCCTTTAAATTATTCTTACATGGTTGTTCTCCCCATTCTTAGGTACTATTTCATTTTTTCTCCTGATGAGGGGCTAGAAGGTCCTGAAATGCTTAGAGCTTACAACTACCGACATGTATATATTACCATTATGATGTATGGACGTTCCATCTAGATCTATTTCCTTTTTTTGTTTGTTTTCTTTCACCCCCATCAAATGATACATTAGCATGTCACTCTGTATAGATACCTAGTACAACGTGTATCATATGAATTTTATGTTCTATATTATTGTAAATGATTCCTTGTTGGAATATATAGTATTGTGCAATATTAGGTTCTAGTGAAATATAAAATAATTGATATATAGCAAGAAGCATTATCAGTTTTCATGTTATTATATGACTAATTGAATCTATTAAAGCCCTTTTTATTATATTTTATTATATTATTGTTTCATTGCGTCTGTGTGCCTCATACAAAGTCCCGCCCCTTGCTTTTGTCTCCATAATTTTAATACAGTAGGCTTGGAGTGGTGGACATCTAAAAGGGTTTTAAAGTTGTCAGCACTCTCAGCTTGTACCGCTTCCTAGGGAAGGGAATTGCACATTTTTACTTCTCTAGAAGTATGGTCCCCGTCTGCTGGAGGTAGAGAAGAAGTGTATATACAGACTGTGTATAGTTGCGTCTCTGAGGAGTTCTACTGCTTTGATCAAGTGGGCATCCCATAATATCCCTATCCCAGTTTATTTTCCTCAATTAAATTTAAAACAAAGCACTGGGTGGCCTGGACATGAGAGGGTGAAGATGCACATCGTGTGAGCTCCGGCACTTATTACCCCTGCTTTTTTACATAATTCTCGGCACTTAAGCAGACATGACGGGCATGGGCAAGTGGTCGGGTAAATCCCACTCCAAGAAGACCGCTCCAGCGAGCTCTATCAAGCGCTACCTCGCTACGGAACCCAAGGATCCCGGTGAGTCAGATGGCCTAGGCCGCTCGCCTCGTGGGATGAATGTTAGCTCCGCCTTCTGCCACAGGCCTGAGATGAGGCACCGGTCTCCAGTATCCTCGTGCGGATCAGAGAGAGAGAAGCCCGAGGGAAGGCTCGAGGGTGGCGGATCTAGTGAGCGGACTCCCCACTAAATCAGATCTCGTCCTAATGCTGTCGGGCCTGGAAAAGGTGATTAAAAGGAACTTTCAGCTGTGCGCACAGAACACTTTCCCTAATATCCTATGTTCGTGGGTGCTCCCAGCCCACCCTTCTCCTGTCTACAGATGCTGAGAAAGCGTTTGATAGGGTGGACTGGGAGTACCTCATGGCCACGTTATCGCATTTCGGCTTGGGTCCAAATATGCTGGTAAAGATTTCTGCTTTATACCAAACGCCATCAGCCCAATTAAGAATTAATGGTACGTTAAGCGATCCCTTTTTTCTTTATAATGGTACACGTCAGGGGTGCCCTCTCTCCCCCATCCTTTTCGCCCTTTCCCTAGAACCCTTTCAAGCAACAATACGCCACAATCCCAACTTACATGGGATTACAGTGGGTACGACGGAACACAAATACGCGGCGTACGCTGATGATTTCCTCTTTTATGCCCAACAACCCCTTATAACCTTACCCAATCTCATGATGGCCTTAACGCAATTCAGTAAAATATCTAATTTTAAAATTAACTTGTCTAAATCGGAAATCTTGAATATATCAATCCCTCACACAACAGCGACTAGTTTACAAACATCCTTCCCTTTTGCTGAGATTATGGCTAGTAAGGATGCTTGACTGGTGAATAATGATGTGCCTGTGAATGGCCCGCTGTAGTGGCTGGAAAATTACCCCTTCCTCCCTTCCCCTTTTTCCTTTCCTCTTCCCTTCTGCTACCTCTTTTTCCACTTATTTTTTACTAACTTTCCTTTTCTCTCGATTTAATTTATATTTGATGTTAATGATACGACATTAAGGAATTAGCCATTAGAGGTTTCTGGACCCTAGGAATTGCTCCCTATATACATGCCACTTATGGTACGCAGAGAAACACTCCATATGTCAAATGTATCTGCTTTTTGGTTACTACAGTAGAGATAAGTTTGGGACCAGAAGTATATATCAGAGGGTCAATTTAGATAGCATGATAATGTATAATCTTTCTAGAGATTCTCATTTCCTGATGTCTGTATCTTGATTATTATCTGTTTAATATTTTTCAATAAAAACTTATTGAACAAAAAAGCAAAGCACTGGACTGTTCTGAAGACTTAAGTGTTCTGTGAAGATGTGGTGTGCCTGGGTGTGCAGGATGGGGGATCCTTTTACACGTGCGGGTCCTTAGGGGGTGCTCTACATAATTGTCAATCAGCTGCTGCACCTGCAGGGCTTTAATGGGGAAAGTGGGAGGGTCTGCATCCCTTTAGATGTGATTTCCGTTTGGGAGAATCTTACCAAAAATGACATTTTTGTTGCAGGGGATGCACAAAATATTATTTGTATCTTAATTGTATCTGACTGATTTGTAATTTACTTCTCAAAAATCAGTGAGCCAATCACACAGGCAGGAAATTACATTTCTGGGGGAAGGGTTTTCTGTACACCATCTGTATTGCATTTTACAGAACATTACAGAGCTGCAGATTGAAATAAAAGGTCATTTTAAATAACATTCAAATAAAATATTTGTATACGCTATATTTTTTTTTTGTTTGATAATTTTTTTCTCATGAAAGTGGAATTGCCCTTTAAGTGCCTCTTCTCCGGAGTGAATACCTGTAATCTATCAGTCCTCATAGCTGAGATCCTCTGTCCTCCTTGTTCATTTTGTTGCCCTTTGCTGAACTCTTTCTAATTCATTGACATCTTTTCTGAGGATTGGGGACCAAAACTGAACTGTATATTCAAGATGAGGCTGAGCCAGTGTATTGTAAAGGGGTAGAATTATTGATTTATCTCTGGAATATTCACATTCACAAAACAAATTGTTTATAAATAGTCCCAATAAAATGTATCTGATTATAAATGCTCAGCAAACAGGTCATCTCATCCCGATGGCATTCGCTAAATGAGATATAACTAGATAAACAATCTATAATCAATAAATTATTAAACTGTCTATATCCACTTGCCGACCAGACGGCGTCATTATACTGCGGCAAGTTGGCATGATCCCGCGAACCGTCGTAGCTGTAGGTCGGCCCTTTAAATGCCCCAGCTCCCCCGCTGCAGTCATGACCGCCGTCCGCATGTGATTGCGGGCACGAGAGCCAGAACGGGGATGTGTGTAAACATCCATATCCCTGTTCTGTGAGGAGAGGAGAGACAGAACGTCTGCTCCTACTAGCTAGGAACAATGATATGTCTCCTTCTCTACTCAGTCCCATCCCCCTCCACAGTTAGAAACACAATTAAGGGAAAACATTTAACCCCTTGATCGCCCCCTAGTGTTAACCCCTTCCCTGCCAGTGACATTCACACAGTAATCAGTGCATTTTTATAGCACCGATCACTGTTTAAATGTCAGTGGTCCCATAAGTGTCCGATCTGTCCACCGCAATATCGCAGTACCGCTAAAAATCGCTGATCACCGGCATTACTAGTAAAAAATAAAAATAATAAAAATGCTATAAATCTATCCCATAGTTTGTAGACACTATAACTTTTGAGCAAACCAATCAATATACATTTATTGCAATTTTTTTTACCAAAAATATGTAGAAGAATATATATTGGCCAAAACTGATGAAGAAATTTGATTTTTAAAAACATATTTGGGGACATTTATTACAGCAAAAAGTAAAAAATATTGTTTTTTTTTTTTCAAAATTGTTGCTCTTTTAGTGTTTATAGCGCAACAAATAAAAACAGCAGAGGTGATCAAATACCACCAAAAGAAAGCTCTATTTGTGGGAAAAAAAGGACGTCAATTTTGTTTGTGTACAGCATCACACGACCGCGCAATTGTCAGTTAAAGTGACGCAGTGCCATATCACAAAAAATGGCCTGGTCATTAAGGGGGCAAATCTTCCGTTCTGTAAGTGGATATACTTGTTACCTATAATCATTTCTGTCATTTTTTAAGCTGTCCCGCTATGTAAAAGAAGTCCAGTACAAGGATCCGAATGGCAAGGTCATGATTTTTAATGATAAAGGAGAACTGCCCAGCCCGCTGGACATTGTAAATTGGATTACAAGAATTAATGAGAGAAATATCACTGATTGGATGTATTTGGGCCACTTTGATGGGTCTCTTTCAGAGGGTCAGCAACTTACACTAGAACCAGAGCGAATATCATGGAAAGGAGACAAGGTGAGTTACACTGGGGAAGCTGATCCAGAACTTATACAAGAAACATACTAGTTTTGACCCTAAAGACCATCTTCAGACAAATCCTAACCCCCTCCCCCCATCCTGTACATAGGTGGCCAACATCTTCCCTGACTCATTCCATGGTGATTAGATGAAGGTGTCAGTGCTGGCTGTGTGGATATAAATGCCGGGATATGTTCCCATCACTCATTATACCTGAAGAAGTGAATAAACTACAAAACATCTTCTACATTACAGAACAAGTCCAGCTAAATGTGACTGACTGCTACTATTAGCTCCCCCCTCCTCATCACACAGACCGGGACATAGACATTTATAGAAGGAGCCTGACTCCTGTGTACAGAATGTAGCAAGGTCTCCGGCCTCCTTTGGTCTAATGAAAACCTCCAGGGCCAGAGACAGCTGACATCCTTCTATATATGGTGGGTTGTGAGGCATAGTGAGTGCAAAGGTGTTAGATTCATTGAGCGCCAGACACTTCTTAAATGCAAAAGAGATTTTATTTCTCTTAACAGAACTATGGGAGAGATGGTTAGTGCCAGGACACCCTTTGGTAGTCGCAAGATTAATTGTCAGACTCCGAAACCTCTACAGGTAGACAGCCATGCAAGGAAAGGCATCCAGCAAGACACCACTTCTGCATGTGTAGGAATGCTGTCTCCTATGGCAACAGTCTTTAACAGTGTAACAGTTCCTTCACTTCCACTATAATCACTTCTTGTAGTTCTTCAGCCCACTGAGCTCCCAGTCTCTCTCACTAGACTAGATGATTCGCTGCCACTGAATCCATTGAGCTCCTCCAATCTTCATGGTAGTATCTTCCTCAAGCGTCACCCCCTCCTCTCTGCTGGGTCCCTAGCTTGGCACTCAAGTTACCTCTCAAGCTTCACCCCACTGGCCTGCTCAGTCCTTGGCTTGACACACAAGGCTGCTCTGCAAGCATCAACTCCTCTGGCTGGGTCCCTGGCTTGACACCCACTGAAATTTCCTGATTCTTCACCGTCCCCGGTTGGGGAGAATACTGCTCCAGTACTTGCTTCAGCCACTCACTGTGGTCCCCAGTAATACGATGGTTGGCCCATTAGTGGCGACAGCTTCCCCTCTACCTCCGACTTTGATAAGTTCTCCAGCCAGCAGAACTGTCACCTCTGGCTAGACTGCAAGCCGCAATCCCAACCCTACGCTGCTCTCTTGCTTCAGACAGCCCAGCAGCCAGATGTGCCCGGGATAGGCCCAAACTCCATCCTAGCAGCCCGGGCAATACAACACATGTCCACCCAGACAGCCACCCAGGTGGCACAGAACACTGACCACCTGACTTCACCCGAATATATAGGTTCTCCCAGCAGGTCAAGGGATTTAAGAAAACCCCTGCCCATTGGCTGGGATACCCCATATACCCGTAATCTGACCTTGCATTGTCCTTCTAATATCTAAAGCCACCAGGTACCCGGCCACCTAGCGACAAAAGAGAGAAGTGCAGCTATTACAGACTTATGCCCTGTACACACGATCAGAGTTTCTGATGGAAAATGTTCGATGGGAGCTTGTTGTCGGAAATTCCGACCGTGTGTAGGCTTCATCGGACATTTTCGATCAGAATTTCCGTCACACAAAATTCACACAAAATTTGAGATCTGGATCTCAAATTTTATGACAACAAAATCCGTTGTCGAAAATTCCGATTGTGTGTACACAATTCCGACGCACAAAGTTCCACGCATGCTTGGAATCAAGCAGAAGAGCCGCACTGGCTATTGAACTTAAGTTTTCTCAGCTCGTTGTACTTGTTGTACGTCACCGCATTCTTGATGTTCAGAATTTCCAACAAGATTTGTGTGACCGTGTGTATGCAAGACAAGTTTGAGCCAACATCCGTCAGAAAAAAAACATGGATTTTGTTGTCGGAAAATTCTATCGTGTGTACAGGGCATAAGAGTGGAATCAATTGATCCTAAAAATTAGCCATGGTAGCTATACCTGGCAGGTAAATTTAGGAAACAGAAACAAACTCAAACGAAAACGCATTGCTGCACTGTCCGAAAAAATTCATACACTGGAACAGGCACATAAACTATCCTTAGCCACCAGATCGCTCGTTGATCTCTTACGGGCCGGGGAGGAACTTCTGGAAGAGCTAAGTACAGTGGGGCAAAAAGTATTTAGTCAGCCACCAATTGTACAAGTTAAAGAGAGATGAAAAGATGAGAGAGGCCTGTAATTGTCATCATAGGTATACCTCAACTATGAGAGACAAAATGTGGAAACAAATCCAGACAATCACATTGTCTGATTTTTGAAAGAATTTATTTGCAAATCATGGTGGAAAATAAGTATTTTGTCAATATCAAAAGTTCATCTCAATACTTTGTTATCCTTTGTTGGTAATGACAGAGGTCAAACGTTTTCTGTAAGTCTTCACAAGGTTGTCACACACTGTTGCTGGTATGTTGGCCCATTCCTCCATGCAGATCTCCTCTAGAGCAGTGATGTTTTGGGGCTGTCGCTGGTCAACACGGACTTTCAACTCCCTCCAAAGGTTTTCTATGGGGTTGAGATCTGGAGACTGGCTAGGCCAGTCCAGGACCTTGAAATGCTTCTTACGAAGCCACTCCTTCATTGCCCGGGCAGTGTTTGGGATCATTGTCATGCTGAAAGACCCAGCCACGTTTCATCTTCAATGCCCTTGCTGATGGGAGGAGGTTTGCACTCACGATACATGGCCCCATTCATAGTTTCATGTACACGGATCAGTCGTCCTGTTCCCTTTGCAGAGAAACAGACCCAAAGCATGATGTTGCCACCCCCATGCTTCACAGTATGTATGGTGTTCTTTGGTTGCAACTCAGCATTCTCTCTCCTCCAAACATGAGTTGTGTTTCTACCAAACAGTTCTACTTTGGTTTCATCTGACAATATGACATTCTCTCAATCCTCTTCTGGATCATCCTAATGCTCTCTAGCAAACCTCAGACGGGCCCAGACAGGTACTGGCTTAAGCAGGGGGACACGTCTGGCACTGTGGGATCTGGGTCCCTGGCAGCGTAGTGTGTTACTGATGGTAGCCTTTGTTACATTGGTCCCAGCTCTCTGCAGGTCATTCACTAGGTCCCCCGTGTGGTTCTGGGATTTTTGCTCACCGTTTTTTATTGCAGATTCAGTCTTCCCAGCCTGGTTCAGGTCTACAATTTTGTTTCTGATGTCCTTCTACAGCTCTTTGGTCTTCACCACAGTGGAGTTTGGAGTGTGACTGTTTGAGGTTGTGGACAGGTGTCTTTTATACTGATAACAAGTTCAAACAGGTGCCATTAATACAGGTAAGAAGTGGAGGACAGAGGAGCCTCTTAAATAAGAAGATTATTATTATTATTATTATTATACGAGATTATATAGCGCCAACAGTTTACGCAGCACTTTACAATGTATAAGGGGGACAACACAATTACAGTACAGTTCAATACAAAAGGCACAGGACAGGTCTGTGAGAGCCAGAAATCTTGCTTGTTTGTAGGTGACCAAATACTTATTATCCACCACAATTTGCAAATAAATTCTTTCAAAAATCACACAATGTGATTGTCTGGATTTGTTTCCACATTTTGTCTCTCATAGTTGGGGTATACCTATGATGACAATTACAGGCCTCTCTCATCTTTTTAAGTGGGAGAAATTGCACAATTGGTGGCTGACTAAATACTTTTTTGCCCCACTGTAAGACTTTAAAATGTAAATACGTCCTAACACAAAAATTATTCTACGAATTCGGGAACAAATCAAGGAAATTACTAGCTAGACCACTACAAATCAAAAAAGCTAAAAATACCATACACACAATCAAAGACCCCACAGGCGCTTCATTTGTTTCTCCAGACGATATTGCCAATCAATTTGTTCAATATTTCTCCAAACTCTATAACCTACCTACTACAACTACAATGAATCAAGCTATAGAAAGACAAGAGGCTATAAAGGATTTCCTAACACAATATTGTCAATCCCTTATCACCCCTGAAGACGCGGCGAGTCTAGAACACCCCATTAGTACAGAAGAAATTATGACAGCCCTAAAGCAACTCAAAACAGGTAAAAGTCCAGGCCCAGACGGTCTGACCGTAAGCTACTATAAGACTTTCCAAGAAATACTTACCCCGCATCTCTCTAAGACATTTAATGCTTTATCTTCTTCTCCACAAGCGAATAGGGATCTACTAGAGGCCCATATTATGCTTATACCAAAACCAGGCAAAGATGAGACGTTAGTATCAAATTACAGACCTATCTCTCTCCTCAATGTAGACATGAAACTCTATGTCAAAATTCTTGCGAATTGTATACTCCCTCTTCTCCCCAAATTGATTTCACTAGACCAGGTAGGATTTATCCCTGGTAGGGAAGCTAGGGATAACACCATAAAAGCTATCAACATCCACCATTGGCTCTCGACTTCCTACAAACAAGGTTTTTTTTCTGTCCCTCGATGCGGAGAAGGCGTTCCATAGGGTGGCTTGGGACTACATTATGGCAGTGTTGCAGGCTATGGGGTTTTCTGCACACTTTCTCCAATTGATCCTAGCACTATACAGTATTCACCCCCCACTGCCAGAATTAGGGTTAATCGCCGCCTGTCGGACGCTTTCGCCGTCTCGAATGGCAGAAACCAAGGGTGCCCATTATCCCCTGTCATCTTTGTACTAACCTTAGAACCTCTACTGCACAAAATTAGGACTAATTCCAACGTAAAAGGCATTGATATACAAAACAAGCATTACAAAGTAGCAGTGTACGCAGATGACATCCTCCTCTTCCTTTCTGACCCTTTAATCACCATACCCAATCTATTGCAGGATTTTACCCTCTTGCACAAATTATCCAACTTGCAAATAAATTTTGCAAAATCCACAAACACAGAACAAACACTTAGAGCACATGAATTCTTTCAAAACAATGCGCTCATCTCTTTTGCTACCCTGTCCTCCTGATTCCCACAGAATAACATTCCTTTTTATACATTTTTGCAAATCAGATATTTTTTGAATAGCACCAGACCTACCACACAATGGTGTAGAGAACAAAATCCTTTGGAAGAACTTTGCTCTACTGCGAGTCCTCAAAGACATTTGATCTTGACGGTATATGCGCTCCTCTTTGGTGAAATCGACCATAAATCTAACGCAATAATCCAGAAATGGGAAAGTGAGCTCAAGTTAGACCTCCCCAAAGAGGAATGGGATAGTATATATGAACATATTCATAAAGGCTCTATCAACATCTCAGCACAGGAAAACGGTTACAAACTGTATTCACGATGGTATCATACTCCAGAACGAACGGATACACATATTCCACCCAACTGTATCACCGATGTGCTGGAGATGTAACCCTAGCTTGGGCTCCCTTCTCCATGTATGGTGGGACTGTATACACATAAAAGCATTCTGGGAAAAAAACACGATACAATCTCTAAAATTATAACATACACACTGGACTTTACTCCAGCTCATTACCTGTTACATCACACATCACTACCTCAATCCACTTACAGAAGGTCTCTTATGCTTCACCTTATCAATGAGGCTAAACAATGTATATCATTGTATTGGAGAAATACTAACCCCCCTAAAATATCTAATTAATCCATCAATCTAAAGAAAACACGACGAAATATCGAAATACGTGGGCTTGTTGGCTACACTTTAGAAAATCCTCAGAGTTTCAGGAGCTACTGTATTATGCAATCCACAACCTCGCCTCACAACGGGAATAAACTAACACTTTCCATACACGTTCCCTCCTTCGCCAAGGTTATGGTACCCAAAATACCCAGTTATATAAGCATCTTCCCCTGTATCGTACATAGCATATTCCCACCCAAATCTTGAAGTAGAACACTTTGACTACTATAATCATAACAAATATGCGTCTTTTATCTGATATTGGATTATTCTTTGAATATAAGGCTATACTTCAGACCTGTCCAGCTTACATCTCCTCATTAATACCCAAGCTTTCCACCAAACATGGGAACTACAACATATTTACCAGATGTGGAGGGCAGCTTATTCCACTTAGTGGATCAACACTGCTAGAACACTACAAGATAAATCCACTACCCCCTCCCTTACACAGTATGTTCCCATTCAGGGTGCATGGGCTGGGAGTAGGCCTGCTTTGGTCTACATGACTTAATCAGATAAACCCTCTTATCATTCTCCTATGATGTCCCATGACATCACAAGGCACGTTCTAGCCTGCTCAAATAGTTTGATACAGCATTACGTTAATATTCCTATGTTTAAATTTGAATTGAATTAAAATAGCAACTGTTATACAATGATATGATCATTAACCACGCTAATTTTATGATTATTTGTACTGTATATATTGATCTTTATTCCTGTTGCTTTATTGTAATTGTATTATTGTTCTAATAAAATTATTTGAAACAGAAAAAAAATGAAGAGTAAGAAACTGATAAGATTATGGCCAGATAGAGGTAAATGGGTGTTTGGGAAGTTGCATGGAGTGCAGAAGTGTGTGTCTATTATGTTAGTCCAAAGGCAGAGGTCAGGTTGAGGACTTGGGAGGTAGCTTGGGTATAAACATTATTAGGGATGTTAAAGTCACCAAGAATGATATTGGGCATTTCAAAGAAAAGAAAATAAGGTATCTGCGCAGAAAATTCATCAAGCGAGAGTGACACCAGTTGCAGAGGCAGATAAATCACAGTGCAGAGAAACTGGAGACAAGAGAGGAATACATTGAGCTTCAAACGAGGAGAGGGATAGAGAGGGAGGTACAGGAAGGATTTGAAAAGTGTTTTATGGGAAGAGAAGGTAAAGGACATTGTAGCCATATTAGTTCACGTGCAACAACACAGTTTAGTACATTTGTTTTTTTTGCACAACAGTTACATTTTCAAGCTATTGGAGGAATCCCTCCCTTCTTCTAATATCCAAGCAGTACAGAGGAGCAGTGGAAAAATCACGAAGATGAGAATTGTCATAAAACTGTGTGGTAGTGATTTAAAATACTGTGCTCCACATTCAGACCATTACCTTTTCCTCATACAGAATTATTATTCACAGTTTAAAGGTTTACGTTTCCTGAGTATTTTTTAAAAAGTCCCTTTAGGAACCAAAACTTCCAGGTCTTCCATAGAATGGTCTGGTTGTGGGAAATGATGTTCCATATCTGCACAGTAATCCTCTTCTTTATGTTCTTTTATTGTGTCTGTGACAGACCTAGCCAGGACAGGGGCTTTTGGAGAGGACTGGGAGCAAGCCTCTTACCCACTGACTATGGGCCCTGGCATTGAAGGTAACACTGCTCTTTGGAAGGTGTATGCCTGGGGGATCCATGGATTGGTCTTGTTATTTTGGATTCAAGTCCATGTCTCCCCAAGACACACAGACTCTGGGACTCTAAGCCCAGGGTCCATGTTAAGGGCCTAGATGCCACATTTCCAACAAGGACTGCTCCACACTATGGGACTCATAGCAGATGTTGATGTCATCAGCAAGCCACCTGTCTGGGGGTTGCCTGCTATAATGTGTTTAATACAAGTAGGTCTTGTGTGCTTCCTAAGGGTCTTTCACCCATTGTTAATTGTGCTAATTACCGTAACTCACCTTTTGTCTGTCTGCTAAGCAAACCATTGTAGGTTGTGTTTATACTTGTAATAATGTGTATTGTCCAGTACACTGTATTCAGTATTGTAGAAGTTGTCAAGTCTGACCTAGAATGAAACCTCTGAGTCATCCAGATGGCTAATTAACATAATGTTTATAGTATATGTCTGCTGTTCTAATTATATTCCTGTGTACAGTAGTTTGTATTGTTAGGGTAATATGATCAGGAGGGGGAGGTCCTCCTGTGGGGTATATATTATGTGTTAGTTTGTTCAAATAAACGTGTTCCAGCTTTGCAGCCAAACAAGTCCTACCTTGTTCTTGGTTGCAATATGCGGCTATAATACCTGATATCTATCTTCAGACTGGAGGAAGTAGTATATGACGGAAGCACTCAAGCAGAGTGTGGGGGACAATTCCGTTACATTGTCTATAAACATTCATTCTGTTTTTGTAACTTCTGTCCTGTCTCATCAATGTATGATCCATTATATAAAACAGAAAAAATGTGTATACCACGCTACCTGATAAGGAGAAATTATAAAAAAGCTGCAGCTCAAAATTGTGAGATATACACAAATAGAATAATAATTATAAAAACGTGAGCAGCGCTACAGAAAGTGAGTACAATATATGAAAATTATATAAATAAATATAAGCCGAGGATCCGTGATGGATCCAAAGAATAAACAATATAAGTGCCAAAAAACAATGACATAAAAGGGTGATAAAAACATAAAAAGGTGGTAAAAATTAGTCCCAATGGTGAAAAATGTAGAAACAATGAAGAATCCGTAAATAGAATCATCCAAAAAGTGCTCAAACCAAATAAAAGTGAGGTTAATCGGTCACACAGACAGCGACTTGTGAGAAAATCCACCACCATATGTGCTAAACGCTTACCAGATGGCAAGCTTTGGATAGCTTGTAAGTAGCCTGACAATCAATGGTAAGTAGCGTCACACCACGGCTTCTCAGCTTCTCAGTGTCTCACACAGGGTTGCTCCATTGGCGATATATGCGTGATGTAGGTAAAAGCATGAAAACGAACAATAGCAGCAGCCGGCCGGCTTACAGACACCGTTCAGGATGAGGTAGTCAGCGATGACATCAGCGGGTCTACCTTCCGACGTACGTTTTGCCTCACAAAGACATCATCATGGCGCAATGACGATGTCTTCGTGAGACGAAACGTACGTTGGAAAGTTGACGCGCTGACATCATTGCTGACTACCTCGTCCCGAACGGGTGTCTCTAAGCCGGCTGGCTGCTGCTAATGTATGATTAATGCTTGCACTTGCTGCATTGAATAAAGTACATCCCATTACTGGAGGCCAAGCTGTATGATCCTGTAATACTGAAAGTTCCTTTTGTTTGTGTGAAAATGTTTAATATATTTATGTAGATGCACAATTTGCAGCATTTAGTGTTGCAAGGTTTTGTTCCCTTTTTTTAGTCCCTGTCCTCAGAATGCAGCTTCCTGCTGATTAATGTATGTCTGAGGTTGGGTGGTTGCCTGAAGGTCAGCACTGGGGGTTGTTGGAATATTCCTTTCAGGGTTCTGTCCTCTGTTATGATAGGTTTCATCTATTTCATTATCTCTTTCATCCCTTCTAGTGCTGGATTGTATGTGGTTATTAGAGGTACACGGCTATTTGTTTTCTTCTCTTTGTATGGTAGGAGATTTTTAAGGCAGCGTTTATGCTTGTACTGATAGTTTTGTTGCTGTAACCTTTCTAATGCAAGGATTCTGCTAGTACTCCTAGATGTCTATTTCTGTCTTCTGGTTTCGTACATATTCTGTGGTATCCAGACTAATGAAGGGCCACCTTCTGGAATGGTCCATGTTTTTCCACCAAGGTATGCATTCTACATCATTGTGCACACCAGAAGCTTGGCTTACTTACACTGTTATATCTGTAGTTTTTCTCTTGAATAGTTCATATTGTTCTATATTATCTTAGATCCCAAGGGGTCGATGCTCTGGGGAATGTCCTCCAGGGTTCAGAAAATCCGTAAGAGAAGGATATCACCCATGTTGTTATAATTGTGCTCCATGTTCAGAAGGAGAAATATCAAACCATTATGGTAAGCTTGATTTTTTTTAACCACTTAACAACCGGCCCATATGACGGCTACAGGGAGGTTGCATAAATCTGGGAGGGCGTACAGTGACGGCATACCCATCCATCCTCAGCAATACTCATCCATCCATCCATGCTCAGCCATTCCATCCACTCCATCCATAACTAGCCATACCCATCCATACTCAGCCATCCCCCGCAATATTCAGCCGTACCCAGCCATACCGAGTCATACCCAGCCATACCCAGCCGTACTCAGTCGTACCCAGCCATACCCAGCCCTACCCAACCATACCATCTATACCCAGCCATACTCAGCCGTACCCATCCATACTCAGCCGTACCCGGCCATACTCATTTATGCTCAGCCATCCCCATCCACAGCTCATCCATCCCCATTCATGCTCATCCATGCCACATCAGTTATCATTCATGCCACATCCATGCCACTACAGTGCCTCAAAATAGGTGTGTAATAGGTAGTCAAATTAGATTTGAAACTTATGTCCCTAGAACACCTGATGGTGCTCCCTGCATGTTGGTCCTCTGTATGTGGCCACACTGTGGAAAAGTCTCACACATGTGGTATTGCCGTCCTCAGGAGGAGTAGGAGAATCTATTTTGGGGTGTAATTTTTGGTATGTGCATGCTATGTGTAAGAAATATTGTGTAAATGGACAATGTTGTGTAAAAAAAATGTGTTTTCATTTTCTTTACACATTTTCCAAAAACTTGTAGAAAAAAATGACGTGTTCAAAAGACTCGATATGCCTCATAGATTATACATTGGGTTGTTTTCTTTCCAAAATGGGGTCCTTTTTGGGGCGTTTCCATTTTTCTGGTTCTCCAGGACCTTCAAAAATGTAAGAGGTAGTCAAGAAATTATATGTGTAATTTATGCTCCAAGAACGCCTGACGGTGCTCCCTACATGTTAGGCCTCTATATGTGGCCACACTCTGTAAAAGTCTCACACACGTGGTATATCCATACTCAGGAGGAGTAGTAGAATGGGTTTTGGGGTGTAATTTGTGCTATACATATGCTGTGTGTGAGAAATAACCTGCTAATATAACAATTTTGTGAAAAAAAAAAGAAAAAAAAATCTTGATTTTGCAAAGAATTGTGGGAAAAAATTACAACTTCAAAAAAATCACCATGCCTCTTACTAAATACCTGGGAATGTCTACTTTCCAAAAAGGGGTCATTTGGGGGGTATTTGTACTTCCCTGGCTTGTTAGGGTCTCAAGAAATGAGATAGGCCGTCAGTACTTCAGGTGTGATCAGTTTTCAGAGATTGGCACCATAGCTTGTGGACTCTATAACTTTCACAAAGACCAAATAATATACACTGATTTGGGTTACTTTTACCAAGGATATGTAGCAGTATAAATTTTGGCCAAAATATATAAAGAAAAATTACTAATTTGCAAAATGTTATAACAGAAACAAAGAAAAATGCATTTTTTTACAGAATTTTCTGTCTTTTTTCTTTTATAGCGCAAAAAATAAAAAAAAGCGGTGATTAAATACCACCAAAAGAAAGCTCTATTAGTGTGAAAAAAAGGACAAAAAACTCATATGGGTACAGTGTTGCATGACTGAGTAATTGTCATTCAAAATGTGAGAGCACCGAAAGCTGAAAATTGGTGCGGTTAGGAAGGGGGTTTAAGTGCCCGGTGGTCAAGTGGTTAATAGAAACTCTGATATTGGATTAGAAAATTAAAACTTTTAAAGTCCATAAAAGTGATTCTGTAACCACTTTACATTCTACAGCAAGCAACGAGAACCAGCTTCCTCCTACTATAAATCTATTCAAAACTCGCGTTGAAGTATTAAATCAAAATAAAAATGAAAATGAAAATTAGACTGCAGCCGCTGTGCAAAGGTGCTACAACCTTAAAAGTGATAGAAAGTATAAAACAGCGCTGGCAGCCTATATTATACAATACACATCCTAGTGATTAGTGCCATATACATCAATGTGTTTGTGACATACAAATCAAAATACAACAAAATAATATATAATATACACAAATCTGTAAAGTGCTTGGTGCTTCTATAAAAGTGCAACGGTGCTCAAAAAACTTTGCAAAATGTGAGGTGACTCCCCCTTCGGTGACCCCACTCACCAAAAACAATAGACCCTCACAGGGCTTTTTTTCTCAGAGAATAGGTGCAGGAACTCCTCTCTCCCGAGACACCCCTTGACTCTGCCCCCTACCCACCTTCAAGCCCCGCTCCTTGGCCCCACTCCTTACCCACCTCCCAGTACCACCCCTTTCAGCACTAAGTATAATTTTGTGCTTTTTTGTATGGAATTTGTTAATGATAATGAAAACAGTAAAATAGATCTAACAACAATGGACACCCAAGGGAAAATAGATCCACCCCAGCAACAATGGTCTCCCAACAGCCAGCATCAATAGACCCTCCAACAGCTAGCAACATTAGACCCCTCCCTCAACACTAAATCCCTCCCAGCAGCGATTGACCTCCTGCAACATAAGACCTACATCAGCAACAATAGATCACCCACCAGCAACAAAAGACCTCCCCAGCAAAATAGATCCCCCCAGCACCAATAGATTTCCCAGTAGCCAGCATCAATAGACCCTCCAGCAGTCAGCAACACAGACCCCTCCCTCAACAGTAGATCCCTCCCAGCAACAACTGACCCCCCAGCAACATAAGATCCACTCCAGCAACAAATGATCCCCTGGAGCAACAGAAGACCTCCACAGTAACAGTAGACCCCCTTTCTCTGCAAAAATAGATCCCCTCCAGCAGCAATAGATTCCCCAGTAGCCAGCATCAATAGACCCTCCAGAACATCCCAGCACCCCTTGCCATTACATAAATTCAGTTCGGGAGGTGCCAGAACTGCGTTCCCCCATGTTCCTGCTGAAAAAAAGCCCTGGACCCTCAGCTTCACAGTCTGGGATCAAAAAAGGCAGTAATCTATTGATCTGGGGGTATGTAGGATGGTTCCTCAACAAACTCTTCCAAGAGGGTGCTTTACGACAGAAAGGATATGCCACACTCCATAGATGGGAAAATAGAGAAAAAACTCATAGTGAAATACCGCTTAACATAAATTCTCAAGCGCATTCCAAGCGCCACTTACAGGATTTTTGGCAAAGACAGGCATCAGTAAAACACATCTGAGTTTGCCGCTGTATGGCGTGCGTTCCACGGAGGTGGAAATTGCGTCAATGGTTAGCATGAACAGGAAGTACATTGACGCGTTTCACCCCTCCTCCAGGGTGTCATCAAAGGACATCACTTCCTGTTCCATTGCAATCTATTTATATTTGAGGGAAGATCACTCCTCCCTCTGGGGAGGACGAAGCGACCAATTATGATCAGTGTGAAAAAAAACTTCCTCCTCAAACATCATTTCCTGTTGCCAAATATATATATATATATAAAACTTTAATATAAACAGAAGCCAAAATGACAAAACTTGCTTATTTGGCTATAATAATACAATAAATCTCATGATGCGATAGACATTTGCAAAAGATTTCCAATACATGATTAAAAATTACTTAAATATTAACAATTTGGAAAAAATGAAAATAAGAAGTACAAAGAACAAATAATAAAAATAAAAATGAAAATAAAATAAAAAAATAGACATAGAAATAATAATAAAAATAAAATAAAAATGAAAATAAAATAAAAATAAAAATGTATTGTATTATTATAGCCAAATAAGCAATTTTGTAATTTTGGCTTCTATTTATATTAAAGTTGTTTATATATATTTGGCAACAGGAAATTATGTTAGAGGAGGAAGTTTGTAATTTTTCACACTGATGGTAATTGGTCGCTTCGTCCTCCCCAGAGGGAGGAGTGATCTTCCCTCAGGTATAAATAGATTGCAATGGAACTGGAAGTGATGTCCTTTGATGACGCCCTGGCGGAGGGGTGAAACGCGTTGACCTACTTCCGGTTCATTCTAACCATTGATGCAATTTCCGCCATACAGCTCGGATGTTTTTTTTACTGAAACCTGTCTTTGCCAAATATCCTGTAAGTGGTGCTTGTAATGTGCTTGATAATTTATATTAAGTGGTATTTCACTATGAGTTTTTTCTCTATTTTCCCATCTATGGAGTGTGGCAAATCCTTTCTGTCATAAAGCACCCTCTTGGAAGAGTTTGTTGAGAAACCATCCTACATACCCCCAGATCAATAGATCACTGCATTTTTTGATCCCAGACTGTGAAGCTGGAGGTCTATTGTTTTTGGTGAGTGGGGTCACCGAAGGAGGAGTCACCTCACATTTTTCAAAGTTTGGAGCACCATTGCACTTTTATAGAAACACCAAGCACTTTACAGATTTGTGCATATTATATTATATATCATTTTGTTGTATTTTGATTTGTATGTCACAAACACATTGATGTATATGACACTAATCACTAGGATGTGGATAGTATAATATAGGCTGCCAGAGCTGTTTTATACTTTCTATAGCTTCCTCCTACTGTCTGTCTGAGAAAGCTTTCAACATGTATCTAAAAGTAATGGTCAGGAAAATGATTACACTGAAGAGGCCAAAACTGTCAAATAGTTACATTCTCGGTATACTATGCTTAATGTTATTTTCACTTATTTTTACTCTACAGACAGTGAACTCTGCAAGAAGTGTCCTGAAAATGAATGGCCCAACAAAGCTAAAACTATTTGTATTTACAAGGTCAATGAGTATTTATCATACAAGGAGGACATTCTAGTTTTATTTTTTTCTATAACTTCAGTCATATTTGCTACAACGTCTCTCTTTATACTTGGACTATTTGTTTGGTTTCGGAGCACTCCCATAGTCAAAGCCAATAACCGGAACCTCAGCTTCATTCTGCTTCTCTCCCTCATACTGAGCTTCCTTTCTGTATTCCTGTTCCTTGGCTGTCCTGTGGATATTACCTGTATGCTTCAACAAGTCACCTTTGGAATTCCTTTCACCATCTCAGCATCTTCTATCCTAGCCAAAACCATCATGGTCTTCATTGCTTTCAAAGCCACCAGACCTGGAAGCTCTTGTAGAAAATGGGTGGGAATCAAACTTCCCAATACAGTCATGTTATTCTGCTCATCCATTCAGGTTATGAATTGCATTCTCTGGTTGTCTATCTCTCCTCCATTTAAGGAGTATGACATGGACTCCTATCGTGGGAAGATCCTCATTAAGTGTAATGAAGGGTCAGTTATCGGGTTCTACTTTATGTTGGGTTATATGGGGTTTCTGGCAGCTGTGAGTTTTGTTCTGGCTTTCATGGTGAGGACATTACCGGACAGTTTTAATGAGGCCAAGTACATCACCTTCAGCATGCTGGTGTTCTGCAGTGTCTGGATTGCCATGATCCCGGCCTATCTGAGCACCAGAGGGAAATACATGGTGGCTGTGGAGATATTCGCCATACTGACCTCCAGTGCTGGAATATTATTGTGTATGTTTTCTCCAAAACTCTACATTATACTTTTCAAACCCAAACTGAATACACAGAAAACAATGCTGGGGAAAAGAATGTTGTAAATGTAACAAATTGATTCAATGTATAATACTGTAGACCAGATTAAACAAATTCAGCCATATTGTTAAATCATCATCATCATTATGATTTTTTGTGTATATTAACTACCTTCTGTCTGCCTCTTGTATATAAGTGGATGGAAGGTGGATGTTACAGGGTAGGAAACTATATAACAGCTTCATTTTTTTTTTCTTGCACTTACATGCCCCCTAGCTTGCACAAGCAAAGTACTGTGGCTGCACTGTCCATTGGATGGTGTCAATCACAAAAATATGCTGTGACCAATCAAAGCATCACACAATGTAATCAACACCTACAGTTAGCAGCTTGATGCCACTTTGCTCTCACATACTGATCAGTGTGTTAGAGGAATGAAATCTTCAAGATCACCATCCAGTATAAGCTTTATCTAGTACAAGTGCAATCCAGTAGCAGTACCAGAAACAGCTTCAACCATCCCCCTATTATTATTATTATTATTATTATTATTAGTTTTTTTTTTTTTTTCAAATATAAGTTTATTCAAAAGCAGGTGGGGCTAAGGGCCCATAGTACCATCATAAATGTGAACAGAATTTGAGGACGCAGCCTATTATAACAATGTAACAGTAGTCATGACATAATGGTTTTCCAGTACAGGGTTATATTTATGTTATTACATTCTGACCAATAGAATCGACCCTGTGATTGAGCTCAGGCCAGTTTATTTACCCTTCTCCCTCCTACTAGTTTTCTTTTTTTTTTTTTCTTCGAAAATAATAGTTATAGAAAGATATGAATAGAGAGAGAAGAAAGAGAAGAGGTTAGGAAGTGATAGGTTCAAAGAGTAGAGGGGACTGGGGTGTGGTAATCAGGTGTGGGGGGGGAACACGGAGGCAGTTCCCAGGTAATATTTGGTGTGTACCTGTCAAGAGGAAAAAGCCACGTTAATTGGCTTCCATTATCTACTTCAGCTCACGGTTGTGCCACTAAATTTTGGCCTTCGTTAGAGTATATGTATATAAGACATTGCGACCAGGTTTTGGTGTATAATTCAGCTTGGTTGCGGGCTGTGAGGATAAGATCCTCCATCTTCCTGATATCTTCTACTTTTTTTAACCACATGCCTACAGTTGGAGGTCTGGAAGTCTTCCACAGCAGAGGGACACATGCTTTGGCCACATCTAGGAGATGTCGGATCAGTGATTTTTTGTATGATTTTCTGGATACAGTAGTGGCATGTAATAAGAAGAGACCAGGATCCGCCACCATAGGGCGTTCAGTAAATTTCTGAATCGTCTGCTATATGGACCTCCAGAACTGCTCCAACTTCCGGCAGGTCCAGAAAACATGAAGAATTGAGCCCCGTTCCTCCCCACATCTCCAACATAGGCCAGAGGAGGTTGGGAAAAATTTCTGCAGTTTGTCAGGAGTGTTGTACCATCTAGTCACTAATTTATAGTTGGTCTCCTGCATTTATGTGCATATTGAGGATTTAAATGTAAAGTAGAGTATGTTTTGTTTTTGCCGTGGTGTAAAACTGCACTGCAAATCTCTTTCCCAAGTCCCAATGGTGGGGATTTGATAATTCTCTGGTGGTGTAATCAGCAGTTGGTAGGTAGCTGACAACGACTGTGGTAGAGCATCCTCCCCTGAGCAGTATATTTCAAGTGTATTCAATGCCCGATCAAAGTTCTCGGGAGGTGGTAACGACTTCAGGAAATGGTTAAGCTGTAATGCTCTCCAGAGATTTAGGCGGAACGGTCCATCCATTTTCATCAGCTCTTCTATGGATGGCCACTTTCCATTTATTATGAAATGGGAAGCTTGTGAATACCCTGCATTACGTAGGGAACGGAATACTGGATCCGTACAACCTGGACTGAATACTGGTGTTCCCAGAATCGGATGTCATGGGGACCCAGGGGATGTAAGATGTAGTCTAGTAAAAATAGATGAGCAAATTCGTGTAGTTGTTCCTATCAGGGGGTGATTTTTCATATTCCCAGGTAGCAAATCATGGCACCACGGGGCTCTGTCTAGAGGTATAGCACATTGGGCTTGTTCCAATTTGGTCCATAACTTGGTGGTGTTGTGTCGGTTCCAGTCAATAAGTCTGGTCAAGTGAGTTGCTTGTTGATATTTGCAGATATCTGGAACCGCCAGGCCTCCATATAATTTGGGCAGCGTAATCTGCTTTCTGTTAATCCTAGGTCTCCTATGTGACCAAATAAAGTCCAGAAATAGGCTGTTGGTTTAGTCAAAATAGCGGGTGGGTATTTGAATCGGAAGGGCCTGCATGAGGTAGAGAAATTTTGGTAGGATGCACATCTTAAGAATGTTACACCTACCAAACCAGGAGTGTAGGCCTGTGCTCCATTTTTTAAGTAGGGATCGGGCCGTGGATAGTAATGGGGGAAAGTTCAGAGCAAATATTTGGGATATTTTGGGAGGAATATAAGTGCCTAGGTACTTCAGGGCGGTTTTGGTCCATTTAAATTCGAAACTATCCTGCAATGTGTTGAGGAGACGTAAGGGGAGCCCAATATTATTATTATTATACAGGAATTATATAGCGCCGACAGTTTACGAAGCACTTTACAACATAAGGTCAGACAGTACAATTACAATACAATTCAATACAGGAGGAATCAGAGGGCCCTGCTCATTAAAGCTTACACTCTAAGAGGATGGGTCAAGAGATACACAAGGTAATAACTGTGGGGATGGGCTGATGGAGAAAATAAGTTGTACAGTTGTTAATTGAGGGCCAAATAGGTTTTTATGAAGAGATGAGTTTTTAGGGATCATCTGAAAGTGGACAGATTAGGAGATAATTGGACAGATAGGGGTAGAGAGTTCCAGAGGATAGGAGAGGTCCTGGAGAAGTCCTGGAGGTGAGTGTGGGATGAGGTGACAAGGGAACTAGAGAGCAGGGGGTCTTTGAAGGAACAAAGAGAATAATTTAGTTGTTTATTTTTTTTACTAGGTTAGTGATGTAGCTGGGGGCCGAGTTGTGGATGCTTTGTAAGTTATTGTTAGTATCTTGAATTTAATTTGTTGAGTGAGTGGAAGCCAGTGGAGGGATTGGTGGAGAGGGGTAGCAGACGCTGAGCGGTTTGTAGGGTGGATGAGCCTGGCAGCAGCATTCATGATGGACTGAAGGAGAGAGTTGCAGTAGTCAAGATGAGAGATGAGCAGCGAGTGATTTAGAATCATTGTGATGTCATTGGTTAGGAAGGGGCATATCTTGGAGATGTTGCGGATGTTGAGGTGGAAAGCTATGGACAGTGATTGGATGTGGGGTCGAAAGGAGAGTTCAGAGTCCAGGACTACACCTAGGACTTTGGCATGGGGGAACAGGTTGATAGTTGAGCTGTTGATTTTGACAGAGAAATCAGGGGAAGAGCAATGAGGGGGAGGAAATATTATGAGCTCGGTTTTGGATAGATTGAGTTTGAGGACGTGGTGTGACATAGAGGCTGATATCTCTGTTAGTAAGTTGGTGAAAAGTGAGGAGACTGATGGAGTGAGCTGAGGTAGAGAGATAGATTTGGGTGTCATCTGCATAGAAGTGGAGGTCCAAGAACATTTACCTCTCTACAGTATATGTAGGCAATTGTTTTCTTTCCTTGTCAAAAGAAGTTTATTGAGTATACAATGTTATAAAGATACATAAAGTAAGTTTAAAAGGATCTATAAAGTAAGCTCATTGTTTTACAGTAGGGTTTATATAGGTAAATATCATGAAATTTCAAATATTAAACATTGGGTTTACGTAATCCTAAATTAAAGATATATATCATTTCCTTAGTTACTTTTGTAGGTATTTAAATGATTTATACCTACTATACATATTGTTTACAAGTAGAGTGTATATAGGTCAAATAAATTCTGATAATGAGCTTTAATCGTAAGGTGGAGAAAAGGAAAGAAAAAGAAGAAAAAGGGTTGAAAGGTAGAGGTATGGTCCACAAGGTTGTCCCGCTCGTCAGTTTATTATTCTTTTTAGTTCTCTTTGAAGCTTTAGAATGGGTGTCTCTGTAAGTCATTTAATCTGTTACCATGGCAACAGGACAGAGTCATTGAAGTTTGACAGGAACTGTTGTTTTATCCAAGGATGCCAAAGTTTTTCACATTTTGGAATTTGATTTTGATCGATGGCTACCATCTTCACATGGGACATTGTATTATTCATTCTGTGAATTGTTTCTGCTAGTACCAATGTAGGAGATTTCCATGCCTTGGCCACTGTTTGTTTTGCAGCCGTTATTAGTTGGATCATAAGTTTGAATTGAGAGAGTGTTAACCATTCCGGTTTTAGATTAAGTAAAGTTAAATATGGATCTGGTTGTATTATTTTTTTAAATATTTTAGATGCAATCACGAAGACTTCCTTCCAGAAGGTTTGGATTACTGGGCACGTCCACCATATGTGTAAATATGTGCCTATTTCTGGGCATCCTCGAAAACAAAGAGCTGAGGTATTAGGTGAATATTTTGCCACTCTAGCGGGTACAAGGTACCAGCGAGTTAGGACTTTATAATTTGTCTCCAGTGCTAAGATGTTGGGTGAAGATGACTTAGATGTGAGCCATATGTTAGACCAGTCCGTGTCTTCTAAAGTTCGTCCCAGGTCCTCCTCCCACCTCTGAACGTAAGAGGGTCTATTATGATTTGCTACTCCATATAATTGATTATAAAGTGATGAAATTGTACCTTTAGCAAATGGATCTTTTGTACAGATTGATTTAAAAATGGATAATTGGGATAATGGTGTATCCCCCTTTAGAAATGGTGTATAGAAATTTTTGATTTGGAGATATCTAAATATCTCAGAGTTTGGTAGATCATATTTTTCTCTAAGCGATGGGAATGAAAGGAATGATTTAGATGCTATGAAGTCATTTAGTGTCTGAATGCCTGATGTTGTCCAAGCTTTAAAAGAATTTGGGTAGATCCATGCCGGATAAAAGGCCGGATTTCTGATAAAAGAAAGGAGAGGATTGTGTGGAGATTGTAACTGATATTTGGTTTTTAGTTTATCCCAGAGAGATAAGAAGTGTTTAGTTATGGGATTATGAATTTTAAAGCGGTCTTTAGGATCAAGCCATAATAAATTTGATATTAATAGAGGGTCATTTTCTGAAGCCTCTATAAATACCCATAATGGGATTTCCTGTTTTGCATGGTATTTGGACAGACTGGCCAAATGTGCTGCTCTGTAGTAGTTAGTAAAATTAGGGTATCCCAGGCCTCCTTTATTTTTGGGAAGATGTAGTGTGTGTATAGGTATACGTGGTTTAGAAGAGCCCCATATAAACGAAGTTCCTCTTTTTTGTACTATTCTCAAAAAATAGGAAGGAATTGGAATAGGGAGGACTCTGAATAGATAAAGCAATTTGGGTAGAATAGTCATTTTGATTGCATTAATCTTCCCTATCCAGGGTAAAGGAAGTTGCGACCATTGTTTTATTAGATTTGTGATCTGTCTTAATACAGGAGGATAATTGGTTGAGAATAAGTCAGAATGAGATGCTGTTAAATGAATTCCAAGATATGGGATTGATTTTTCTGCCCATGTGAATGGGAGTGCAGCCCTAGCCGGGATCAATTCCATGTTTGTGAGTGAAATATTAAGCATTAGGCATTTCTTAGGATTAATCATAAGGCCGGATAGGGCTGCAAATCCATCAAGAGCTGGTATTAAGTTAGGACCAGAGACCTGTGGTGATGATAGAAAAAGTAATATATCGTCTGCAAATATACATAATTTGTGTGTAATACCTCCTACTTCAATGCCAGTTATAGTTTGGTTTGTTCTGATGTATTGGGCCATGGGTTCGAGTATAAGGGCAAATAATAAAGGAGATAATGGGCAACCCTGTCGGGTACCTCTTTCGATATTAAAGGCTTCAGATTTGTATCCAGCATATTTTATATAGGCTTTGGGTTTATTATATAATGCTTTGATCCATGTTAAAAAGTGGGGTCCAAAACCCCATTTTTGTAATGAATATTGCATATATTGCCATGATACTGTGTCAAATGCCCTCTTAATATCGAGAGATAGAAAACATAAAGGGATTTTCCGTTTTTTAGCAATATGTGCCAATAACACTGCCCTGCGTATATTATCGCCTGCCTGTCTATTTGGCATGAAGCCTACTTGATCTCTATGTATTAATTTTCCTATAATGCTATTAAGGCATTTTTCTATTATTTTTGCTAATAATTTAATATCGAGGTTTAACAGAGAGATAGGCTGATAATTCACACAGGAAGTATCATCAGAAAGGGGTTTTGGGATCATACAAACAATTGCCATTAGTGTTTCTTGCCGAAAAGAATGTCCATCTAGAAGTTTGTTAAAAGTTTCAGTGAGAATGGGAGAGAGTATTTCTGAGAATGTTTTATAGTATAAAGCCGAGTAGCCGTCTGTTTTAGGTCTTTTATGGCGTTAGCAACTTCATCTATAGTTATAGGCTCATCCAAACTGCTTTTTTGATTCTGAGATAACTCAGGTAAGGTTATTTTTGAGAAGAAGGATTCAGCTTCTGTAGGATTAAATTCATTGTTTGTCTTGTATAAAGTTGCGAGATGTGAGTGAAATTTATGGACTATTTTAACTGGATTACAAGTGTAAACATTTTTTGATAATTTCAAACGTATTGGTTTGAAAGATTTGTTAGTTGAATTTAATGCCCGAGTCAAATATGTACCTGGTTTGTTTGTATTCATGTAGAAATTGTGTTTGGAGCGTTTGAGGGATTTATCAACTGACTCAGTGAGAAATAGATCATATTCCAATCTAGATTTTTCCAGATGAGATTTTGTACTCTGAGATGGATTATCTTGAAATGATATGTAGGCTGCATTAAAATTGAGTTCTAGTTTTTTTGCTAGATTTTTGCGTTCCCGTTTAAATAGTGCCATTTGTCTTTGTATTGTACCACGCAAGACAGGCTTATGAGCTTCCCACAGTGTTATTGGGGAGATGTCTGTTGTATTATTAATTGATATGTATTCCTTTAAAGCTTGTTCAATGGCCATCTGATGTAGTGGGTGTTTGAGCATTATGTCCGGTAAGTACCACGTTGGGTCATGCGCTTTTGGTATGGCTGAGGCTATAGTAGTGTATACTGCATTATGGTCAGACCACGGAATCGGAATTATATCTGATGCAATAATTTCTGGTATCATTCCTATTGTTAGAAAAATATGATCTATTCTGGTGAAGGTTTGATGAGGGTGCGAGAAATAAGTGAATTTCTTTTTCATTGGGTTACTTTCTCTCCACGAATCTACCAGATTGTATTTGGAAAGAAGTTGAGAAAGAGGTAATCTAGAGGTTATTTTGGATGGTGTAAAAGGTGATTTATCTGGAAATGGGAGGAGGACCTGGTTCGAATCCCCACACATTATCACTGTTCCTATTTTGTGTGTATTAATCACTTGTAATATATGTGAGAGGAATGGTGTAGGTTGTTTGTTAGGAGCGTAGTAGGAAATCACTGTGATTGCTGTATCCATTATATAACCCATGAGTATCAGGTATCTACCTTCTGGGTCTTTAATTTCTGATGATAAGGTGAATGGTGTGGATCGGTGAAATGCAATTAGAGTTCCCCTTTGCTTGGTAGGGGGGCAGAAGCCGTGTAAATTTGTTGATAAAAAGGAGAAATATATTTTGGAGTAGAATCTTTGGTGAAGTGTGTTTCTTGGAGGCATACTATGTGAGCCTTCTTGTTATGGAAAGTACGGAAGGCTTTTGTCCTTTTTTGAGGGACATTTATTCCCTGAACATTCAGGGAAAGTATATTCAGTGGTGCCATGGCAATAGATCAAATAGTTTTGACTTACTTTTGGTTATGCAGAGCTGACTGCGCAGATCAACCTGTGTGGACTGAAGAGATGAATAGATAGAAAAGAAACCAGTGAATTCTGGAGTAAAGAGTAAACAAAAAACATATGAGATTAGATGATACATTGTATAAATTATTTTTTGCAAGTAATCACAATTTACCCGTGAAAGAGAATAAATATCTCTCTCAGGGGAATAAGTGCCTTCGTCACACTCCCACATAATATGGTTGGGAGAATGAGGAGGGCTAATGGGGGTACACGGATCTTCCGCTTACAGGAGAGAAGTGCTATGTCAAAAGACATCAAAATGATGTTTCATTAATTGGAGTGCAGAATATAGTTTTTGTTGAAATTATTTATTCTAGGGTGGTTGCATATGGTTAGTCTTGCCCTAGGCTAAATAATTCAGTTAGAAAGGTACTGTTAATAACTTTGGTATTAATGAAGATAGTTTGAATTATTTTGGGATTTTAACCCTTTTAGAGTAAACAATTACATATTTTATTCATATGTAACTGTTTAGATATGTTAACTCATAAAATTGAGGTTGTATTGCTTCAGATTAGAATAAACAAAAACATAATTCTAGGAACTAGTTAGGTAATAATATATTTGTTTTAAGAAAAGAAAGAAAAAGCTTCCATTACTTCTGGATTATTGAACATATTTTTCCTAAAAAGTAATAAATCTATTGTTATTACCTGATAATATATAACTGAACAAGAATTTCCTTATTTCACTTATATATTCTAAGGCTATATGAATCAGAAGTAATAAGAAATATAACTGGAATGTAACATGATCCCACACAGTGTGTGACTATCAGAATGCAGTTACATTCAGTTATAAATATAGGTTTTTTATAGAGAACCATCTCTTAGTATAATAAATGAAGAGATATCAGGAATTAGGATGTCAGTCCATTGAATCTTCTTGGTCCATGGATGATGTGGCATAACGGCCTCTTTTGTGAGAATGATGATTCCCATTTTGTTCTGAAATTTTCTGGGTGCTGCCTGAAGGTGAAGATGATGCCATTCTTCTGCGTGTGGGAGTGTTGCTGCTTGTGGGTTCTGTCAGATTTAATTTTAAAAGGGTTTGTTGTAGTTCATCTGCTGATCTGCTTCTGTAAATTGTACCTTGGTAGTTAAATCTGACTGAAAAGGGGAAGCCCCATTGATACATAATGTTGTGGCGTTGCAGTTCCATTAGTTGGGGTTTCATGGATCGTCATTTAGTAATAGTAAGTTGGGATAGGTCAGCAAAAATTTGATAATTGTGTCCTTGAAAATTAAGTTCCTTTTTTTCTCTTGCAGCAATTAGTATTTGTTCTTTCGTTCTGTAATAATGAAATTTTGTGATTATATCACGTGGGGGTCCATCTTTCTTTTTGGCTGTGAGGGCTCTGTGTACTCTGTCCAGTTCTAAACGTTCAATAGGGATATCTGGCTTTAGTTCTTGTAATAGAGCAGTAATAGTAGATTGCAGGTCTGTCACAGTTTCAGGTATTCCCCTTATGCGCAAGTTTGAACGTCTGGCTCTATTTTCGTAATCTTCGAGCTTAGTTTGAAGTATTAAATTCTCTTTTTTTAATTGTTCCAATTCTGTTATATTTTCTTGGGTTGTAATTTCAATTTCATCCATTTTTATTTCTAGGGCTGCGGTGCGGTTTCCCAGCTCTCTTATTTCTTTGGTTAGGCTTTTTGTTATTTGGTCTGAGGTTTGTTTTAAAGCCTTATGAAGCATCTTTTCAAATTGTAATAATATTACTGGGGATACTGAGGAGGCTTGTGGAGAAGTTTGTGAGAGGATTTGTTCTGTATCTGACTCAAATGGAGAGTCTTGCTGTGACATTTTCTGTCTGTGAGAGCGCCCTGATGCTGTATATTGTGAGGTGACTAGAGCTGCTTCAGCTGCAGTGAGTGCCTGTGAGCTCTTTGTGAGGTGATTTTTATTTCTGCCACGGTTTCCTCCCAGTATCATATTTCCTGCCCAAACTTTCACAGTTTGTTCCCAGGGGCAAAAAGGTTCAAATGGATACCTTTTGAGCCTGCAGGCTCTGCTTTGTCCTTCTCTTCTCTCCTCAGCGGTGTGGAGCTCTAACAATGCATGTCTGCTCCGCTAGGCTCCGCCTCCTGTCCCCCCGGCAATTGTTTTCTTTCAACCTTTTCTGTTCTACCATGACTGTCCCTCTGAGCACAAATCCAGATCCATAAAGGCATGCATTGATATGTTTGGTGTGGAGGAACTCAAATGTTATGAACACAGTCCTGACCTAAACCTTATTGTGAGTCAGGTCTTCTCATCCAACATCTAATCCCCACCCATGTCAGCTGACCAATCCCCATCCAATGTCTGCACACTGTATAATCAACAATGACATCACACCTATCACAGTGACATCACACGTATCCCAATTACATCACACCTATAACAATGAGATCACACCTATCACAGTGACATCACACCTATCACAGTGAAATATTGAACTCAAACCCCATTAAGAAGTACAAATATAAACTCAAATAATTAACTAAAAAATCACAAAAACACGATATCCTAGATAAGAGGGAATATAGATATCTGGTACCAGATGCACCGAGGTTGCCAGTAATCTACCAAGAACCTAAAGTCCATAAAAATCAGACTGACCCACCAGGGAGAGGAATTGTCAGTGGGGTGGACTCCCTTTTCTCTAGAATGGGAGAGTACATCGATCATTATTTACAACCACTGGCACAGCAATTCCCATCCTATCTTAGAGACAGGAAGCAATTGATCAATATCTTAGATAATTCTTCATATGAAGAAAATGTGATCCTAGTCACACTAGATGTAGATTCCCTCTATACAAACATAAGACAAGATGATGTTCTCAGAGACGTGGAATGGACCTTCAACAGACTATTGGGAATCCCCACAGAAAACTTTTATCATTGATGACTTAGAATTGGTTATGAGGAGCAACTATTTCTTCATAACAAAACCTACTATCACCAACATAAAGGTGTAGCTATGGGGCAAAGTATGAACCCAGTGTGACAAACATTTTTATAAGTAAGTGGGAAGAAGAGGAAATATATGATAACCCTAGGCCTGGAGTATCTCTATATAAGAGGTATATAGATGATGTGATCATTCTGTGGAGGGGGACAGAGGACGGCTTAGAAGAGTATTTAGAGGAGATCAATAACAATAAGTACCACATCTCTTTTCCATGAGCATGGAATCCCAAACAAACTCATTTCTTAGATATAGTAGTATACCTACAAGCAGATCAGATATACACACATACTTTCTTCAAAGAGATGGACCATAATGGGTATATCCCCACACACAGCTCCCATCATCCCAGATGTCTATGGGGTATACTCAAGGGCAGTGGCGTAGCGTGGGTTGCCAGCAACCGGGGCAAGGCAAATAATTTGCATCCCCCTAACCTGCGGACTTTACCACTATGACCACTATACTATACTGTCCACTACACTGAGAACTACACTGACCACTACACTGTCCACTACACTATACTGACCACTATACTATACTGACTACTATACTATACTGTCCACTACACTACACTGTCCACTACACTATACTGACCACTACACTATACTGACCACTACACTATACTGTCCACTACACTGAGAACTACACTGATCAATACACTGTCCACTACACTACACTGTCCACTACACTACACTATCCACTACACTATACTGACCACTACACTGAGAACTACACTGATCACTACACTACACTGTCCACTACACTATACTGACCACGATACTATACTGTCCACTACACTACACTGACCACTACACTATACTGTCCACTACACTACACTGAGAACTACACTGATCACTACACTGTCCACTACACTATACTGACCACTATACTATACTGTCCACTACACTGACCACTATACTATACTGTCCAGTGCACTGATAACTACACTGTCCACTATACTATACTGTCCACTACACTGAGAACTACACTGACCACTATACTATACTGTCCACTACACTGAGAACTACACTGACCACTATACTATACTGTCCACTACACTGAGAACTACACTAACCACTATACTATACTGTCCACTACACTGAGAACTACACTGACCACTATACTATACTGACCCCTACACCGAGAACTACAATGACCACTATACTGACCACTATACTGTCCACTACACTAACTGACCACCATACTACACTAACTGACCACCATACTACACTACTCTGACCACTATACTACACTAACCGACCACCATACTACACTAACTGACCACCATACTACACTAACTCCGGGCACCTTGGCACCTTCATTGAGGGTGTTCAGGGACGTGGTCCTTAGAGACCTGGATTCCCTTAAAGTGGCCAATCATAGGATGACTAGCACATTGAAGGAAGGATTGGATTCCCTTTGTAATAATAAGGAGATTGTAATCCGGCCCGCTGACAAAGGTGGGGGATAGTAATTCTCGATAGGAAAGATTACTTACGGGAAATGTCCAAAATCGTGGGAGATCAGGATACGTACACCCCCTTACCCGGGAATCCAGTGATTAAATATAAGAGTGATTTGGATAAATTAGTCACTAAGGGATATCGAGAAGGGATACTCAATGACAAAGAAAAAAATTTTTGGTCCCTAGGGCTCCAAGAGTTCCGATTCTGTATTGTTTGCCTAAAGTCCATAAAATTTGACTTGCCCCCCGGGACGACCTATAGTCAGTGGCATTGATTCGGTTACGTCCCGGGTGGGCAAGTACACTTTTTTTTGCAACCCCTAGTACAACAAATGCCTTCCTACATAAAAGATACGAAGCATGTGATAAATTTGTTGTCTCAGTTGAAACCCAATAGTCGAACATGGTTGGTGACAGCTGATGTGACTTCATTATACACTATAATTCCACATCACTTAGGATTTGCAGCCATAAAATATTTTTTGAACACCCTTTCTAAAATCCCATTGAGACAGCAAGATTATATCATGGAGTTATTGGATTTTGCGGCAAATCATAATCATTTCTGGTACAACCACTGTTATTATCGACAGCAACGAGGCGTTGCTATGGGCGCCAAGTACGCCCCAAGCTTGGCTAATCTCTTCATGGCCAAGTGGGAGGAGGACGTCATCTATAAGGACCGTAGTCCACACCTGGTCTTTTGGGCCAGGTATATAGATGACGTCCTCCTCCTCTGGGAGGGGTCTATCCCTGAACTAGAAGACTTTTTCTCTCAAGTTAACAATAATGAGAGGGGTATCAGGTTTGTTCACGAAGCCAGTCAAGAAAAGATCAACTTTTTAGATTTAACCATCTATAAGGAAATAGACTCTTTTAAAATGATCACTTTTTTTAAACAGACAGATCGAAATGCATTCATACCCCTCGACGGTTGCCACAAGGACAGCTGGCTTCAGTCGGTACCTGGGAGTCAGTTCGTCAGGATGAGACGCAACTGCTCAAATGTGGAGGACTATAGAGTCCAGGCAAACATTCTAAAAAAGAGGTTTTTAGAGAAGGGCTATGATAGAGATCCACTAGAGACCATCATAGAAGAAGTAGAAAGGCGTGACAGATCTGAACTTTTGGATATGGCCCCTACGAAAAAGAAAGAGGGTCCAGTCATCCCTTTCATCACAGCTTATTCAACCCAACATTACCAAATTAAAAAAATCATCAGTAAACATTGGCATCTGTTGGGTAATGACACATTGATTAACACTTTTTTGCCCAAGAAACCTCAGGTGATATTTAGAGGGGCCCCCTCGTTGAGGAATATTATTGCCCCCAATGTAGTAGACCCCCCTGACAAGAGATTGTCTTTTTTTCAAGGTCTCTCAGGCTATCACCAATGCCGCAGATGTTAAATCTGCACACTTAATCGGATTAAAACCAAAAAGACATTATCATTTGTCTCAACTAGTACCTCCAGAGAGCACAAAATAGAACCATTCATTACATGCAGCTCCACTGGAGTTGTATACCTGCTCCAATGCCCATGTGGTCTCCAATACATAGGCCGAACCAAACGGGCTATGCAGGTGCATTTGGGGGAATACATAACTAACATCAAAACAGGTTTCAAATTCCATTCTGTTTCCAAACACTATGATAGGGTCCATAACCGGGACCCAGCCAATACAATTTTTCTAGCTATTGACAAGTATAATGCCCATTGGAGAGGCGGATCCTTAGTTAGGGAACTATCTAAGATGGAGATGGCGTGGATCCATAGGGTACGCTGTTACACCCCTTATGGCCTTAATATAGATACAGATGTCAACTCTTTCATTGATAACAGCTAGGGCGAATATATGTAAGCCAGTCCTGAGTCCCTTGCAGCATTGGGGGGGGGGTGTGGGATGTGCATATACGTTCTTAATTCTAAGTCACATGTTTACATTACATAATCTTTTGATTGACCTACAGGGTATCAATTAACATAGAATATTCGGTAATAGGAAGATTTACCTAGTTAATACATGGGCCATAGTGATTTGATATGCTTGTACCTATTTTTGGCTTAGTATAACCACCCAGACGGGCTTTTATTATGCCTGGTGCTGGACACTGGATGTTCTATGTAACCCAGTCAAACATTAATACAAAATTTCTTTCCTTAAACACTTTTCTGTTTTTTTCCTCCTTGTCTTTTTCTCTCCATAGTGGGAGGTTAGTGAAAGACAAATATATTTTATTTTATTATTATTTTTGTTTTTAGAATTTTATTTGATGCATCTAAGTGACTCTACAAATGGGATATAAAGGTTTGAGGCCATGCCATATAGAGTTTGGTCACTAGATGCCATCACTCCGTTCTGCGGGTTACATTTACATATTACTAACAATAATAAGTTTACACATAACTGATATGCACAATCTTTTGTATTGTAGATTGGGTATATAATAAACATCAGTATGGTACACTTTTTAGTTAAGGGAGGACATCGATTAATACCGGGGTCTTTCCCCGTTAACACACTGGCGTCTGCCCCATTGCAATATGGCGGCATCCGCATCATCCACTGCTCGGACCTCAGAACTGGGCGTTTCCCTTTGTAATTAACTGGCATATAATTGGTGGTGATCAGCACGCCGCCCGTGCCCCTGGACGACGTCAGTTTTGACGAAACGACGTAGGGAGAGCGGCGTGCTGACGCCACCACAACACTAATACGCAGTCCCGGAAGCTACGGGTGTTTACACAGAGAGAGACGGCCGGCTCGCATATCCATTGTTGCCTGAACTTTTTTGAATACATGTAAGTGCATTACTTTTTTTATGAATAAAAATCTTATATGGTTTTACACTATGGGAGCCCCTTTTCTCTTTTATATGACTGGCCATTGGATAAGCTGCTTGGGGATCACTTAAGACAAATAGGAGGACCTGATCTGGCGTTACATCCATCCCACTTTGAGACTGTGGCTGGGTTATAAGCCAAAAGGCGTATTTGATCTCCTGACCAGAGATCAAGGGAGCTGGTAAGAGGCAGTTGTTTTGAAGGTGAAGGACTGTCCTATCTCACACTATTTTCTACGGTGATTTTGAGTGTGATGTCACTTTTTGCTGGGGATGAAGATTTGAGTCCTATGGTGATCTCCTGCCGGATGACAATTGACACTGTTCTGATGTTTTTGATGGACTCATTAATTTGATGTACACTTACTTCCTTTTAATTTAATTTTATTTAGCGCGGTTTCTATAATTATAATATTTTGTATTGTGGGTATCTCACATTTTGCAACCGCAGCTCATTTATCCCACTAGTGGTATAGACAGCAGATCAATTAATGTATATCATATTATTTTTTCTGACAGCGCTGTATTTTTTTTATATATTTTGCATACTACACTAACTGACCACTATACTACACTAACCGACCACCATACTACACTAACTGAAACACCATCCTACACTAACTAACCCCCATACTACACTAACTGACCACCATACTACACTAACTCACCACCATACTATACTTACTAACCCCTATACTACACTAACTGACCACCATACTACACTAACTGACTTTCTCTCTCTCTCCCCCCTGGCCAGTAACATGACTCTCATGAGGGAGTCTCACTCACCTTCGTGTCTGGCTGACCTGCATCAGTCCGGAGGAGGAGAGGACAGTGGCGGCTCACATTGCTTCTCTCCCCTGCGCTCTAGCTGCCATGTTCAGTGTCCGGCGCAGCGCACTGTGATTGGGCGCATGGGGGTCATGTGCGGAGGCGTGTCTTCAGGAGCGATCGTGGACAGGCTCTACGCCTCACATGACCCCCATGCGCCCAATCACAGGGTACCGAACACAGAAGATGGCGGCCGGAGCCTAGGGACACAGGAATTTAAAATTAGGAGGAGGCAGCCAGTGACACATACTGGCGTGCCCCTAAATGTAGCGCCCGGGGCCACGGCACCCCCTGCACCCCCTACGCTACACCACTGCCCAAGGGTCAAATGATGAGGATCTTTAGAGTCTGCAAAGACATAGAGGAGTACAAAAAACAGGCCGAGGTACTTATTGAAAGATTTGTGGTAAAAGGCTATAAGAAAAATAATTTGAGAGATGTAGAAAAAGAAATGGAAGCTATGGACAGGAGGGAATTGCTGAGGGATAAACCAAAAAAAGAAAATATGGGATGGTACTAATTTCAAATGACCACAGACAGTATAAGGAATTTGAAAAAGTAATATATGGACATCGGTCCATTCTCCTCCGAGACAACATCCTGGTGAAGATCCTACTGGATAGGCCAAGAATTGTGTACCGGTGGACCCCAATCTGAGGGATAAATTGGTGCATAAAGTACCAGACTCCCCTAAATGATTGGGAATGTTTTTGGATCACAAAGGGTTCTACACATGTGGTAGATGTATGGTGTGCAGGACAATGAAAGAAAGACCCAGGAAAACCATTACATTTAAATCCTCAGTCACTAACAAGGAATACAAAATAGATAAACTGATTACTTGTCAAAGCTCCCATGTAACATACTTGCTGGCTGGTCCTTGTGGCCACCAATATGTTGGCCAGACAACTAGACAATTATGTGTAAGAATTTGGGAACATCTAAACAACCTAAGAAAGGGATATAAAAACCATAGTCTGTCCCAACATTTTAGAATGTAACATAACTGGGACCCCAGTATGTTACAAGTATGTGGGATAGACAAAATAGACCCACATTGGGGGGGAATTAACATGACCCGAGAAGTATTCCGAAATGAGACCCGCTGGATACATGATCTGGGTACACTCAGTCCGGCAGGCCTGAACATTGACATAGACATTAATAGTTTTATATCAATTTTTAAAGTTTAATTTTTAATATTGAATTAAGAATTGTAAAGAACAGACAATCGTGAGGTCCCCACCCAAAATAAAACAAGAGGGGTCCTTATATTCACCAACTGAGATGATAGGTGAACACAGTACACATATATCAAGTAGATATGATTACTAATTGGCAAGGTAATTATGTCTCCAGTAAGGCGTAACATCATACACATTTCATTGCAGCAAACATTTTTATTTTTATATATATTTTTTTACTTTCAATTTATTTATTTTCACTTATTTATTTATTTTATCTTAATTTTTTTTCATTGTTGGTATTATTTTTTCATTTTTTATTTTAATTCTATTTAAAAAATCATAAATACAATGTATTGTAGCTCCTAGGTATATTATATTATGCACGCTGAGTCCCAATTTAAAATTAATTAAAAATAAATTAAATAAATAGCTATTCAAATAAAAAAAATAATAAATTACATTTAAAAAAAGGACCCCTAACTGCCATTGTAAGATCTAAAAATCTAGAGCATCATTTATTCACAGAAAAAAAAGAAAACTCCTAAAAGATTTTTTTTTTCTCATTTAAGCGTAATAATAAATTATTTGCTCCAGGCCCAAGTTTGAACAGAACTCCCAACATCCAAATCTAGAAATCAACATTAAAGTGTCATTTATTCACTTAAAAATAAATATTTTGTTCCTATGTCCACAGGAATAAATTATTTGCACTAGGCCCCCATTTTGAACAGGACCCCCAACATATGTAAACAATGCAGAGCTCCGCCCTGTCAGCGGGGATGGAATGGACTTTGTTTTCCTGCACATGTACACATAAACACTGGCTAGGCACACATTTAACCCTTTAATCGCCCCTGATGTTAACCCCTTCCAAGCGAGTGTCATTAGTGCAGTGACAGTGCATATTTTTAGCACTGATCACTGCATTGGTGTCACTGGTCCCCAAAAAAGTGTCGCTATTGCCGCGTACACACGGTCGGACAACAAATGTTCAATGGGACCTTGTTGTCGGAAATTCTGACCATGTGTAGGCTCCATCGGACATTTTCCATGGGAATTTCCGACACACAAAATTTGAGATCTGGATTTTCAGAGATCGGAAATTCAGAGCGTGTGTACACAATTCCGGTGCACAAAATTCCACGCATGCTCGGAATCAAGCAGAAGAGCCGCACTGGCTATTGAACTTCATTTTTCTTGGCTCGTCGTACGTCTTGTATGTCACCGCGTTCTTGATGTTCGTAATTTCTGACAACATTTGTGTGACCGTGTGTATGCAAGACAAGTTTGAGCCAACATCCGTCGGAAAAGATCCATGGATTTTGTTGTCGGAATGTGCGATCGTGTGTACAGGGCATTAGTGTTCGTCTGTCCACCGAAATATCGCAGTCCCGCTATAAGTCTCCAATTGCCACCATTACTAGTAAAAAGATAAAAATTAATAAAAATTCCAGTTTATACCCCATAGTTTGTAGACATTATAACTTTTGCACAAACCAATCAATATACACTTATTGGGATTTTTTTACTACCAAGAAATGTAGCAGAAATTACCTAAATATATGAAGAAATTTGATTTTTTACATTTTTTCATTGAATGTTTTATAGCAGAATGTAAAAATATTGTTTTTTTTTTTTTCCAAAATTGTTGGTCTTTTTTTGTTTATAGCACAAAAGATTTAATCCCACAAAAGTGATCAAATATCACCAAAATAAATCTCTATTTGTGGGAAAAAAAGGACAAACATTGTATTTGTGTACAGTGTCGCACGACCGCACAATTGTCAGTTAAAGTAACGCAGTGCCGTATCTTCAAAAAATGGCCTGGTCATGAAGGGGGTAAATCTCCTGAAGGTTATACCAAATTTCCTCTGTGAGCCCAGAAGAGACGAGCATTTCATCACCACAGGGGGCGGAGCTGTCATTCCCCGGATTCTATAGCTGGGAAAGGGGCTACTCAAGCATGGTCTGTGCTTTATTAGCTGCAGTGGGGGGGCAGGGGAGATATTAGAGGTCTAATAGTCCCCTGATGTCTCCATAAAGAGAACCCGTCATCTGTTCATACTATCACACTGGGACTTGTTAGCCCCCTTGTGACAGCAATAAAGGTAAATAAAAAACATTGTTAAACAATGTAAAAGATAATAAAATAAATGTAAAATAATGAAAAAGTGACCCTGTCTCTCTGTGGACACATGAGAGTGCAAAATAACTGTAAATGTTTTTATAGTGCCCCCTATGGACAATTTGGGGTACCATGGCCCTTCATCTTTTCACAGATGTGGTCAGTTTTAAGGTGTGACATGTTTGGTATCTGTTTACTCGATGCAACCCCGTCCTTTATCATTTATGATTTTCATCAATAATTGGATGTTATATTTTGGGTTTAAGTGCATTAAAATTAAGTAATTTTGCCAGACAAGTTTTTTAAAAGGAAGCCTGTCTATTACTGAAGTAGAATGGAAAAACAATTATAATTTGTAACAAAAAAGAACCCTAGTAAACCATACATGGAGTGTATTGTACTGCTCATGCATGCATATTTATGCTATACACTAGATCAGGGGTCTTCAAACTACGGCCCTCCAGTTGTTCAGGAACTACAATTCCCATCATGCTTAGTCATGTCTGTGAATGTCAGAGTTTTGCAATGCCTCATGGGATGTGTAGTTCCGCAACAGCTGGAGGGCCGTAGTTTGAGGATCCCTGGTCTAGATGATGTATGATGAACACACATACATTTTTTTTTCTATGACAGCATAGTGTACAGGATTTTTTCTGACATGTCATTTAGCTTAGTGCATGCACTATTTATTACACAAGAAGCCACGCACATTGTTTTATTGATTAATTAATTTCTGTATTGATGAATTTCTTTTAAGTAAAATGTTGATCTGTATTATGTACAGCATCTTATAGGGGCAAAATTTCCAAAAACATCAATGGAATTTCAACAATAATAACAAACTAGAGCTGCAATGTACACATTAAACATCCGCGTAGAGTTTATTAATTATTTGCATAGTGCTAGTTACAAAAAATAAATAATAATAATAATAATAATAATAATAATAATAATAATAATAATAAATGTTAGTACTTAAAATGTATTTTTTAATCTCATTTATATGAATTTAATTATACTTTAATACATTTAAATTTAAATGTAATTTATTTAATGTATTATTTATTTAATATTATGATTATTTAACATTTTTATTTGTATTTTATTGCTATTCACCTAAACTAGGTGGGTGAATGAATAGTTAAAGTGAAGAGACATAGTAAGACTTGTATGATGACAGTCTGTATTGGAAAGCAGATGGTGATCAGTAAATTCAGCGTCTGTTTCCTGGGGGAATCCGGCAGAAACTTTCATCCAATAAAATCTCAGGTTTGTTGTTCTTTGGTGACTTTTGTTCTATTGTGAATGGAGCGGTCCCACCACTGTAATCATGTGCCGGTCTTGTGGTGTCTCTGGGGGGCGCTCAGCTCAGGTGTCAGTAGTCCTGGGAGAACGGCACACAGAAGGTTTACAATCGCTCTAATAATGAAGAATGATGTCACCGGCTTTACTATTCTCTACAATCTGCTGCCATGTGTGAGATATTGTCACAACATTCTAAATGTGACTCTAAACTTTCATCCAATAGAACAAACTCCGGCTGTTCCCTGAAGAAGATATCTAATAATACTTTACTAAAGAACTGCGTTCCAGTATCAGCAATGAGAGGAATAAAAGTTATAAAGTTTAATAGTTTCTTTTGCTGGATATTCAGGATATATTACATATAAAATATAGATGCAAGATTACAAAATAATTTAATTGTTATTAGCATGTAAAATATTAAGAAAATGTATATTATAATTAAAGATTACATGTACTGTTCAATAAAATATAAATACTACTACTACTACTACTACTACTAATAATAATAATAGAAATAATAATAATTATCATTATTATTATTTATCAAGAAATGTTATTTACAGATGGCTTGAGGACCTCACCTCTTGCTTTTTTTTTTAACCACTTCCTCTCTCACACCTGTGCCCCACCTATGGACCAAAGCAATGTTTATATTTCTCTATGAACTCAATGATGCAGTAATAAAATGTATAACAAAGTAATACATATATAATTTCTCTTAAACAAAAACAAAAATACTTTTATTGCTGATATTGCCTTGCAAAAATGTTTTTATTTTGTAAGCAAGCCATAGACAAAAAAGTAGCCAAACTTAAAGCCGTACTCCAGGATAAATGTATAGTAGTGGTAGAAGTACCACTTCTATATATGATGCTCGGCTCTCACCAAACAGGAGGCTGAATGGGCAAAGGTTCAGATATTTGGAAAATTGGCCAAACAGCCACAGGTCAGTCCAAATCTAAGTTCAGACCAAAATGTTGGTTCATCCTTATTCTTCTCCCGTAAGACCATCCCTGCCCCCCACCATCATGTGGAAGTAATATTAATAAGTCACTCCACCATGGGGTCAACAGAAGGGTCTACCTGACCACAGACACATGGTCCAGCAAGTCATGGCAGAGATGTTATATATCATTCATCACCCACTGGGTAACTGGGCAGACAGGAAGGATGCAGGATTGCATCGGTTGGCTACAAACTCTTCTATTCTGCTTCAAAAGATCATATAAGTCAGGGTACCTATCTAGGAATAGCTGCACCACCAGGTTGGGGACATGTCCCAGAGAAGGCACATATGGGAACCTACCCTGCTGAAGGGCAGACAACAGGCTGGTGCTGTTGTCATACATGACTTTTCCTGGCACAAGATGGAGTGCCACCTCCGGGCCTGCCCCCTCAGAGCTTACAGAATCTCTGCCCCAGTGTGGATCCTGCCCCTAGACATAACAGCTGTAACACTGCATGGCATCATTTTGCCTAAAATCATTGTATAATCTATTGAACACTTGTGGGGGACTGCTTTTTCAGAGGGCAACTCACCCGATGCAATCTGCTCATTCTATGGCCAGCATATAGTATCCTGCCTAAACAGGTTTAAAAGTTGTGGTGAAAATCTGATAACATGTACAACCCTGATTCATTGCTGGAAAAAAATAAAATATAATTTCTTAGTTCTAGCTGCTGTCTACTTGCTCTCTCCCTCAGAAAAGGGGACCTAACCAAAAAGGATTACACGCTTAGCAGCAAAACTGTCACATTTTCCTTTATTCAGTCTGTAAAAAAGGAAGCCATTTATTTAATTTACAATATCCCTACACAGTCACTGAAAATTTGCAATCTGCTCATTAGGGCTTTATATCTTTTCTATCAAACTGTATCATTTTGCCTTGTCAGTCTCCAAATTGACTCACTTTTTTTTTATTTCCAGATATATTATTCCTGTCTAAACACTCAGAGAGTGCAACCTGTCTATACAGACTTAATATCTGTGGTGGTAACGTATAACATTTTTCCATCTTCAGGAGAGTTGGGTGAACAGTTTGGCCCAAGGATGAGGGCCTGAACGTTGGCTGTTTGCTCTATTCGGGGAACACCCGCATTTGCAGGGTGTTTGGCATGTGTGCTCTGCACAGTGCATTCTGCACCCTGATTGGGCAAAGCTTTGCCCAATCAGGGTGCAGTAAAACCTGGTTGTTAAGGAGTAAGGCTGGGAAGCCGGTCGCAGCGTCCTTAACAACCAATGATATTTCAGCTGTCAATGGGCTTCCCTGCTGACACCTGAATAAAAATAAAAACTTTTCTGGTAAAAAAAATAGTTAACAAAAAAAAACAGTTTGGGTCCCCCGAGTCCATACCATACCCTTATCTGAGCATGCAGCCGAGCGCCCCCCCCCCCGAACCATACCAGGCCACATGCCCTCATCATGCGGGGGTGGGTACTTTGGGGGAGGGGGGCTTAACCCTTCACCCAATAGAATAGACAATAGATTAGAATAGAATAGAATACTCACCCCCTGGGTGGGACTTCCCCCTTCCCTTTTCTAAATATCCCTTCCCCCTCACCCCTCCTTCCCCCCCTTTTTTTCTCTCTCTCTCTCTCTTTCTTTCTTTGTCCTCCCTTTTATTTTTATCTCCATTTTAGTTAAAAAATTGCTATGTTTCGACCCCAGTTGGACACCCCGCATAACACTTCCCCAACGTACTAATAACTGTGTTTCAAGAATAACGGGACTTAGCTCTATAGAAGTGCAAGTCAATACACAATCCACCTATGTGGATCCCTATTCTTACACATCCTAGGTACCTGGGTTCCCTGCACACACCCTGAGTGACCCTATATTTGGTAGGATGCATTCAGATACTGATCATTATATGCTATTTTGTTTGGACCGCCTATTCTGTGAAGTTATCTTTTCATTGTTTATGTCTCATACCACTAAATAAATGTAAATGTAAAATAATAAAACGTAAAAAATATTATCTTCCAATATTTGAATTTAAAATTTTGAATATAATTAAATTATATAGAAAGAATATAGCTATCTTCCAAAAATCTAAATTTGAATGGATTAAAATAGAATGGAGTAGAACAAAATATAAAGAATATACTTGTCTTCCCAAATTAGAATTTTGAATAGAATAGAAAAAACAGAAAGAATATAGCCATTTTCTTAAATTTGTATTTCAAATACAAAATAATAAAATAAATCTGTCTTCGGAAATTCACATTTTAAAATAGGAATTTTAAATAGAAAAGAATAGAATTGAATAAAATAGAAAGAATATAACCATCATCTGAAATTAGAATTTCAAATTTAGAAAATAATTGACTAGAATAAAATAGAAAGGATAAAGCTTTTGTTCACAATTAGAATTTAGAATTTCAAAGTTTAAATTTTGAATTGAATAGAATAAAGTAAAAAGAGAAAAATACACCCACCTTCCAAAATTCAATTTTAGAAAATCCGATTTCGAATAGGTTCAAAAGAATATAGCCTTCTTCCGAAATTCAAATTTGAAGTAGAATAAAATAAAAGAGAAAATATATATGCGACATTCAAAATTTGAATTTAGAAATTCAAATTTCAAATTTTGAATATAATAGAATATAATAAAATAGAAAGAATTAGATGGTTTCCAAAATTAGTATTTCAAATAGAAAAAAAAAGACATCTGTCTTTCAAAATTCAAATTGAAATTTCAAAATTTCAATTTGAAATAGAAAAGAATAGAATAGAATAGAAAGAATGTAGCTGTCTTCTGAAATGTGAATTTCAAATTTTGAATAGATTAGAACAGAATAAAATATAAAGCATATAGCACTCTTCTGAAATGCAAATTTTAAATAGAAAAGAATAGAATAGAAAATAATATATAATTTAATAAAATAAAAAGAATATATCATTCTTCTGAAATTCACAGTTTGAAATTGGAATTTCAAATTTTGAATACAATGGAATAGAAAGTATATAGCCATCTTTTAAAATCCATAATTTCAAATACAATAGAATAGAATAAAATTCCAAACTTTGAATAGAATAGAATATAGTATGTATATATATGTAGTCCAAAATTCTATTTCAAATATCAAAATTTTAATTTTGAAACAAAATAGACTAAAATAGAAAGAATATGGCGGCGTTCCAAAAATCAAAAGTCAAATGGATTAAAGTAGAATGAAGTAGAATAAAATAGAAAGAATATAGCCGTCTTCCCAAATTTGAAATTTGAAAAGAATAAAGTAAAATAGATTGAATATAGCCATTTTCCAAAATGTGTATTTCAAACATAATAAAAGAAAGTATAAAAATACATATCTGTCTTCGGAAATTCAAATTCTGAAATATGAATTTTGAATAGAAAAGAATAGAATAATATGTAAAGAATATAGCCATCTTTCGAAATTCGAATTTCAAATTTACAATAAAATAGAATAAAATAGAAAGAATATAGCTTTCATGCTAAATTTGAAATTCGAATTTCAAAATTTTTATTGAATAGAATAGAGTAAAATAGAAGGAATATAGCCATCTTCTGAATTTCAAATTTCAAATAGAGTAAAATAAAATAGAAAAAAATACATAGCTAACTTTCTACATTTTAATTTTGAAATTAAAATTTTGAATAGAATAGAATAAAGTAGAAAGAATGTGGCTAGTTTCCAAAATGAGTATTTCAAATTAAATAAAATGTAATAGAAAAAATATATCTGTCTTTCAAAATTTGAATTTAGTCATCTTCTGAAATTCAAATTTTGAAATTTGAGTTTCAAATTTTGAATACAATAGAATAGAAGCAATATAGTCCATAATTTCAATTAAAATAGAATAGGAAAAAAAATATATAAAGCCAACTTCCAAAATTCAAATTTCAGTTTGAATTTAAAAACTTGAATAGAATAGAAAAAATAAAATAGAAAGAATATAACTTCATCCAAAATTAAAATGTCAAATTTCAAAATTTGAATTTTAAATAAAATGGACTAACAAATAAAGCATTTTGTCCGTCTTTCAAAATTAAAATTTTGAAATTTGACATTTTTAAATTCAAAACACAATAGAATAGAATAGAATAGAATAGAATAAAAGAGAAAGAATATAGCCATCTTAAATTCTAATTTCAGGTAGAATAGAATTGAAAAGAATAGAATAGAATAGAATAGAATAGAATAGAATAGAATAGAAAAAAATATAGCCATCTTTTGAAAATTAAATCTTTTTAAATTTGAATTTCAAATTTCAAATAGAATAGAATAACATAGAAAGAATATAGCTGTCATCTGAAATTAAAAATTTGAATCTTGAATAGAATACAATAGAAAGGCTCTAACATCTTTCAGAGTTCAAAATTTGAACTTTGAAAAAAATAGAATGAATATAGCCATCTTTCAAAAGTCAAATTTCAAATCAAATTAAATAGAATAGAATAAATAGGAAACAATATTTAGCCAACTTTTGAAATTTGAATGCCAAATGAGTTTGAAAATAGCGAATATATGAAACAAATTCCAAAAACAAATCATTCTAACATAACAAATATGAAGAAATGTAATTAATAACTTAACAAACAAATCTGACATGAAACAAAACAAATGTTTCTGTTGTGCAGATCTCTACTAGCCCCTCCCTCATAAAGCCCAGATCGGGGAGGGCTGCAGTGATGTCCTTCTGGAATTTCATCCCATCTCCACACAGGATCTCTGGAGCTCAGTCAGAGTGACCATCGGGGTCACCTCTCTTACTAAGGCCTTTCTCCCCCGATTGGTCAGTTTGGTCAGGTGACCAGCTCTGGGAAGTGTCCTGGTTGTGTCATTCTTCTTCCATGTGAGAATTATGGAGGTCGCTGGGCTCTGGTCACTGCAGAAATGTTTTGTACCCTTCCCCTAATCTGTGCCTTGCAATAATTCTGTCTCTGAGTTCTGTAGGCACTTCCTGTGACCTCATGGCCTTTGCTCTGATACAGAATACATTGTCAGCTGTGATCCCTTTTATAGAGAGGTGTGCGCCTTTCCAAATCATTTGTTCCCCACAGGTGGACTCCAATCAAGGTGTAGAAACATCTCACCAACCATCCAGAATTGGGAGGCTCCTGAGATAAATCCCAAGTGTTGATGTAAAGGATGTGAAGACTTCTGCCAATGTGAGATTTCAGTTTTTCCTTTTTCATACATTAGTAACATTTCTAATATTGTGATGTCACTTTGTCATTATGGGATGCTGAGCGTAGATTAATGAGAAAACAATGAATGGAACATCTGTAGTATCATCCGGGGGCAACATAACAACCCTGAGAGAAGTGAAGGGGGATTTATGAATGATCTGTATGATGAGAAAATCATCCATTCACCAGAAAAATTGTCCGTTTCATCCAAGACACGTTCATCTTATTTGTATTAATAATAAGATTTATTCCCAATATGTGACGTCTTCTAAGTTATAAAAGAAACATCCGACTTCAACATTTTGTGTCTCTATGTACAGAACTGTGCAAAAGTTTTAGGCAGGTGTGAAGAAATAATGTAAAGTACAAATGATTTCATATCTACAGATTTACTTCTTTATTTTTATCCATTTATAAAATGCAGAGTGAGCGAGGAGAAGAAAAATCCAAATCCAATCAATATTTGAATATTCTTTGTCTCCAAAACCTCATCAGATCTTTTAGGTCCACTAATACACACAGAGGGGGAGATTTACTAAAACTGGAGCACTCAGAATCTGATACAGCTGTGCATGGCGGCCAATCAGATTTTAACTTCAGCTTGTTCAATGAAGCTTTGACAATAAAACATGGAAGCTGATTGGTTTCTAAAGCAGAGCTGAACCAGATTTTTAACTCTCCAGGTTTAGTAAATTACCCCCCACAGTCTATGAAGGAAATCAGTAACCGGGTCACATACGCTGTAGCCGCGGCACACAGCATGAGGTCCGGTGTGTTCCTCCTCACCAATTCAGGTCCAAATCAGGTCCAAAATTTTTGCCTGATAAATAATTCATTTTTTGGGGAAAAATTGAATTTCCTTGTTTTGGATTGATTGAAATTCGTTACTATTGTAATTAAAAAATTCAGACTCATTCAGATCTCCGAATAACAGAAAATTACGCCCAAATTTTGATTGGAAATGAAATGAAGCACACATGTCTGATAGTAACCCACCGACAACAGAAGTTTCTAGGGAAGCCGATCATACACAACAATTTGTACCCCATTATCTTTCTGTGGAATTCAAGAGATACATGTGAAAAAAATAAAAAAAAGTAACAAATAAAAAAGACAAAAAAGTAACTAAACTGACAAATATAGGCTTTTAAAGTGTCAGCTATGGACAATGAGTACAAAGTGTGTGGATGTTTTGGGGCGCACACAATTTTAAGTCATGACTAGAGATGAGCTCCATGTTCGTAATTATAATTTTTGAAATAATATTTACCAGCCGGGATCGTTCCTGAGCCCAACAAGAGTATCTGTGAGGGGTCACCGTGTTCTGCCACCACCAACACCTAAGACACAATTCTTCATTAGAGTATATAGTGCAGTCCATATAGTATATATACTGCAGTTCAGAGTATATAGTGCAGTCCATATAGTATATATACTGCAGGTCAGAGTATATAGTGCAGTCCGTATAGTATATATACTGCAGTTCAGAGTATATAGTGCAGTCCATATAGTATATATACTGCAGTTCAGAGTATATAGTGCAGTCCATATAGTATATATACTGCAGTTCAGAGTATATAGTGCTCTCAGTGTAGTATATATAATACAGTGCAGGGTATATAGCGCAGTGTACAATATATAATATAGTGTATTGAAGTGGTTAAGGGGAGCCCTATGACAGAATTAAGAAAAAAACGGCATGGGTTCCTCCTCCATACCAGGCCCTTTGGGTCTGGTATGGATTTTGGGGGACCCTCATGCCATTTAAAAAAATAAATAAA